>NW_022437140.1:863848-960856 GCF_009761245.1 Sapajus apella | reverse complement strand
TTTGGAGTCAGGCTCACTAGGGTTGAACCACTCACTAGCTTTATAACCTTGGGCAACTCATTTAACTTCTCGAAATCTGTTTCTTCATCTAAAAAATGGGAATAAGAACACCTCGTTTGCAGAGCTGTTACAAGGACTAAATTTAAATTATGTCTATAAAGTGCCTAGCCCAGTGCCCAGCACGTAATAAGTGGCATTACTAATTATTGTTACCATTATTTTGAAGGAGAGCCTTTCCCCTCCTGGGAAACCCTGTTTCTGTCTGTTGGACAGGTTCCCCCTGCCTCCAGCCAGCCTGTGCAGACTTGCTGCCTGCTGTGTCACCGGGAACGCAAAGGCTGGGAAGAAGGCCCTTCTCAAAATGGACTGGTGTTGCAGGGTGAGAAGCTGCCCCCTGACTTCATGCCAAAGCTCGTCAAGAATCTCCTAGGCGAGATGCCTCTGTGGGTCTGCCAGAGTTGCCGAAAGAGCATGGAGGAAGATGAAAGGCAGACAGGTCGAGAACATGCAGTGGCGGTAGGTAACCGCTGACAAGGGGTACCTAAATGCAGGAGGGCAGCCTCCCCAAGGAAGTCAGGCTGTTCCCTGTCCTCAGGTGGCTTTTCTTGGGCAGCCCCCATCCCCAGGCACTGAGAAATGGCTGAGCTGCACTGACAGCATTGGCAGCTCAAGTTCAGATTTGGGGGAAGAAGAGAAACTTCTGGCAGCCCACCGGTCAGTCCCTCAGGGTAGTCGGTGCACAGGATGAGGATCCACCCATAAGTACTGGTAGATCATGAGCCTGCTGCCTTTGGCTCTGTGGCAGCTTGAAAACCAACCAGTACAATATAAAGGTCGGAGATCAGTTTGAGGGTCTGAAATGTGCTCTAGTTAGAAGGACAGACACTTGGGAGCCATCTAAGTCTGCTGTCTCATGAATCACAATGGCCAGACTTCCCTCGTTTCTCATGTCCCTGCAGATCTTCCCTTTTACCCAGGATCAGTTTAGCTTCAGGACTCCTGGCCCAAAGGCCCTTTCTGTTATTGGCAACTCTCTACTCCCTAAAGACTTGCAGTTCACAGGCAGTCTTTGCCCCTAGCAGAATCTCTCTCCCGAGTCTCCACATACTTCATATAAGTGGGACCACCACAGCCTTTTCCCAGCAAAGTCCTGGCCCTCATTTGTTCCTGTAGCTAGAGTTGTGTTCATTGTGTTTTTGCTGTGGCTCAGTGGCCTGGAGAAGGGGCTCCCTCAGGAAAAGCTGAGGCAGTAGAGTGTCAGCTCCGATGTTTGCTGTTTGACCATGAGCCTTTTTCCTCCTCCTTCTCCAGATCTCCTTGTCACACACATCCTGCAAATCACAGTCTTGTGGAGATGACTCTCATTCCTCCTCCTCTTCCTCATCATCATCCTCATCCTCGTCCTCCTCTTCCTGCCATGGGAACTCAGGAGACTGGGATCCTAGCTCGTTCCTATCGGCACATAAGCTCTCGGGCCTCTGGAATTCCCCACACTCCAGTGGGGCCATGCCAGACAGCTCTCTTGGGAGTCCTCCTACCATCCCCGGTAAGTCTCCAGGCTCGGGAGAGAGCCAGACCCTATAAATGTGGACAGCTGTGTTTTCCTATCCACTTTGTTCAAACAAATCATAAGACTGGTTACTAAAATAAGCAAAAGTGGAACTGTTCTGGTTGAAGCAGGGACAGCTTAGACCTTGACTATCTCTGGAACTCTTTTCCCCACAACTCCGAACTTGAAAAATACTGCTAATAGAAAAACTGCCTCTCAAAGTTGTCACTGGCTCTGATAGTTCACATTGGATCAAGAGGGCACCCGATGAGGCCCATCTGAGTAGAAAGTGGAATCGTTAAGACTTAGATCACCTGACCCCTGCAGCACCACAGAGGACCTGGGCAACCTTATCTTCCAAGGCCTCGATTTCCCCACCTAAGGGTTAGATATCAAAGTGCTGCACCTAAATGCCCAAGAGATTGGCAGTGTACACCAAAATGATTATTAGCCAACGTAGCAGCTGTGTAAGTGTTCTTTAGATTCCGAAATAACTCTTAAGAGACCCAGAGACAAAACTCTTGAGTTATTGGTTTATATATAAATATGACTTACTGTCATACTTCTAAATGAAGGGGCTGAGAACTTCAAAATGGTGCCGCCCCCAGAATTATGAGTGTTGAGCAGTACGTAATTCCATTTATTTTGGTACATAAGCTAGAGAGTCATCAGAACCTTTTTCCCACTTCTCTGAAATCTAGGGCCCTCAAGGGTCTGGCATGCCCTGCTGCTTTGGTACACATGGCACAGGGGCAGAGCCTGGACCTGCTGCTTCCCTGGCTTCTGCAGGTCATCCTCCAGGCCTGAGGAGAGCACCTGTGTACAACCAGATCCTAGGGAGACCCTGAGAGACAGAATACATATACCCTGCTCATGCTACAGAAAAGGCATGGGGCCTTCTGTGGAATCAGCATTCCTAGTATCTTCTTGCTTGGGCCTGGACTCCTTGAGCCTGCTTAGCTGTGTTGCTGCCCACACAGAATTCTCTCCAGCTCCAGGGTCACCTGTGCTGGGATGCTCTGCCCTCTGGTCACAGAAGCAGGAAGCTGTGGCAGTGAGCCTATGGGCTTTCCTTCCCAGGTATGGGCTCTCATTCTGACCCCTTTCTCCTCCCTCTGCCCACAGGTGAGGCTTTCCCCATGTCGGAGCACCACCAGCACTCAGACCTCACTGCTCCCCCTAACAGCCCCACCGGCCACCACCCCCAGCCAGCATCTCTAATCCCGTCTCTCCCCAGCTCCTTTGGCTCTCCACCCCACCCACACCTGCTGCCCACCACCCCGGCAGCACCTTTCCCTGCCCAGGCTTCAGAGTGCCCTGTCGCTGCTGCCTCCACCCCCCACACTCCAGGACCATGTCAGAGCTCCCATCTGCCCTCCACCAGCATGCCGCTCCTGAAGATGCCCCCGCCATTCTCGGGGTGCAGCCACCCCTGCAGCGGGCACTGTGGTGGGCACTGCAGTGGGCCTCTCCTCCCACCCCCGAGCTCTCAGCCACTCCCTAGCACTCACAGGTAAGTGTGCTGCATGAAGGGCAAACACTCTGCCCACTTGAACTCAGAATTTTGGAAAATTTTTAGGTAACTTTGAGGTGGAAATTAAAGAATAGACTATGTATTTTCTTTCATTATTTTTCCAATTGTAAAGAAGTATGTGTTTTGGCCAGGCACAGTGGCTCACACCTATACTCTCAGCGCTTTGGGAGGCCTAGGCAGGAAGATCACTTGAGCCTAGGGGTTTGAGACCAGCCTAGGCAACGTGGCGAGACCCCCTCTCTACAAAAAGTTTTGAAAATTAGCTGGGCGTGATGACATGCAACTGTAGTTCTACCTTCTCAGGACGCTGAGGCAGCAGGATTGCTTGAACCCAGGAGTTTGAGGTTGCAGTGAGCATTGATCATGCCACTGCACTCCAGCTTGTATGACAGAGCTTAAAAAAAAAACAACTAGTATGTGGGTTTGCTTGTTTTGTATTTTGTTTTGTTTTGTCTTTAACTTGGAACAATTCAGAAATGTATAAGGAAAAAAATGTCCTCACAACCTAAATTCTACCACTGTAGTATATTTTCACCATGACATTTCTGTATATAAATAACATAATTAGATATTTGATATACCTTTTGTATAGTAATTTTTGAACATTACGTCGTGATCATTTCCCCAGTTAAAATTCTTCAAGAAACTTTTCAATGGCCATATAATGTCTTACTATATAGCGCAAGCATACTTTGTCATTCCCTCTATTCCTGGACATGTAGGCATTTCCAGTTTTTTAACCATGATGAATGAGACTGTAATAACCATCCCTGCACCTAAATCTGTTTGAATGAGAAATCATGTCCTTTAGGGAGATTCTTAGAAGTAGCTCTACTAAGAAAGGTTATATTAACATATATTTGAAAGAGAATTCTTTGGTGAAGATGTGTACTTTTATGTTATAACTCAGATCTGTGTTTATTGTGTATTATATTTTCCTATTGGAAAGTCTCCTGTGCCTTGCACATGCTGGGTTGACAGTGTCTGCACAGTCTGCTGCCCGCCAGTGTTCACTTTGTGTTCCCTCCTCAGCATGTTTGTATTCCTGTGGTGTTCTCAGCACCTAGCTTCAAAGACTGGAGAACATCGACTGCAATTCATGTTATTGTTCCCCAGTCGCTGAGCATTTAGGTTATTTTAACATTTTAACATTACCAACAGTGTCTCTAAAGATGTATTTGCTTAAAGCATTTTCCTCTTTTGGATTTTTCTCATTGGAATCAAGTTCTCAGAATGAAAAAAGTTATCAGTTAAAGGCTGTTTAGGTGTTTTTTTGTGTGTTTTGTGTTCTTTTTGAGGGTTCTTAATACACATTGAAAAACTGCTATTCAAAGGGCTCTCCAGATTGATGCAATCTCCAGTGAGTGCTGGTTTTTCCATATTCTCAGGCACACTATTTTAATTTTTCTAAAATCATTTTTGCAGCGTGGTACGCTAGCTCATGCCTATAATCCCAGCACTTTGGGAGGCCAAGGTGGAAAGATTCCTTGAACCCAGGAGTCGGAGACTAGCAGGGGCATCATAATGAGACCCTGTCTCTACAAAAAATTTAAAAATTAGTAGGGCATGCTGTACATGCCTCTAGTTCCAGCTACTCAGGTTGCTGGGAATGAGGTAGGAGGATCACTTTTAGCCTGGGAGGTATAGGCTGCAGTGAGCTGACATCATGCCACTGAACTCTACCCTGGGCAACAAAGTGAGAGCCTGTCTCAAAAATAAAATCAATTTTGCTAATGCAATAGATAACGAATGGTCAGTTTGGAATAAACTTCTGTAAGCACCACTGATGATGATTCCTCCCACCATCTTTTTTAATCCTTGTCCCTTGTTTAGCATCCTTTCTAGCAGCAGAGAGGGCTGCTTTGGACTGCCCTGGAAGCTAGGCACACAACTCCTTGAGCTCCGTCCTTGCTCTCGGTTCCCTTGCCACCTCATCCTCACCCCAGTGTTGGGACCAGCCCAATGGGTGCTTCAGCTGCTCATGACCCAGCCTAAGGCTTCAGCTCTTCCTGGCTCAAATTATGGGATGTTTCAGGCATATGTCTCATTCTTACCCTGGGAAAATAGTCTATCTTACAAGATATCCCAGTGCTCCCTGAAATTCAGAGGCAGAACAGTACAGTGGAGAGAGTATGAATTTTGCATAGAGAGAAATGGGGGCTTGAGTTCCTTGCGTCTCCCCTGCCTGTACCCACCATTCATCCCTTCTCAGGGCCTGTGCATTCCTCACTTTATCCTCCTGTTCATTGTGCATCATTGTCAGGGTCTGTTTGCATCCTTGAGTCCTGGCCACCAGTTGGGCAAAGCATTCAAGTTTTCAGCTTCACTCTCCACCACTGCAAAGTGGGGATAATGACACTTATATTGCAGGATTTGGGGGATGGTTAGAAATAATGTGCCGAATCCAGAACCTAGCACAAACAGTGGCTCTTATAATCTGTGGCCCAGAAGTTACTTGCTTTTCCTCAACTCTGTGCCCTGTGGTTAAGGCAGCTCCACCCACTGCTCCAGAGCACCAGACTCGACCAAGAAGCACCTTAGAAAGTGGAAGGAGACTGACCTCGTGGATAGTCTGGTTTTCCAGAGGAGCCATCAGCCCACTACTGGGTTCAGACCTATTTATTGAGCACTTGCTGTGTGCAAGGTTGTTGTACTATACACTGGGACCCAAAAATAGAAGTGAGACAGCCCCTGGCCTTGAGATGTGCAGTCTAGTTTAAGAGATAGATGCGCGCGCGCGCGCACACACACGCACGCACGCACACACACGCACGCACACACACACACACACACACACACACCCATGACAGTGACACACAATAAGCGGAGGATAGAGTGAGGTGTGCTCAGTAGCCTGAGAAGGGGTGCATGGTGGGTGCAGGCAGGGGAGGCATGGGGCCTCTTCTTTCCAGAAGAGCCACATTTGTGTTTAGGATGGGCCCTGAGGGACAGTGCGGGTGTTCACCCTGTTCTGGTGAGAGGTGCAATGCAGTTGGACTGCCTAGGCTCTTTGTGGAGTGGGGCAAGTGAAGGGTGGTCTGGACAGCAGGTGGTGGTTGGGATGCTTCCTGGGCTCCTGTGTCACTCTCCCTCACCTCTGGGCCTTCCTCCCCATCAGCAGGGATCCTGGGTGCAAGGGGCACAAGTTTGCACACAGTGGCCTGGCTTGCCAGCTGCCCCAGCCCTGTGAAGCAGATGAGGGGCTGGGTGAGGAAGAGGATAGCAGCTCTGAGCGAAGCTCCTGCACCTCGTCCTCTACCCACCAGAGAGATGGGAAGTTCTGTGACTGCTGCTACTGTGAGTTCTTCGGCCACAATGCGGTGAGTGAGCCTGCCCAGGCCAGAGAGGGCTGGGGGCCAGCCAAGGTGAGCAAAAGGAGCACCCTGCTCTCCCCAGAGGCCCCCTTGCTCATGGTGGTAATTACCAACCACACTGGGGCTGTGTGAGTCCTCGAACCTGCGTCCGCTCGCTTGAGTCTCACAGCACATTTGTGAGGTAGGGGTTTTTAAACATTTTGCTACCTTTGCTCTTCTTGTGGTTTCTCTTAAGATTGACTTTTTTTCCTTAGGCAAAAGGAAAGGAAATGGCAGAGAGCTATGATTCTGATGAGTATGTATACGTGTGTAATCCCAGAGAAGTGAACGCTTGGGCGTGATGAAGGCAGAGTGGAAGCAAAAAGGCTCTCAGTCCCCCAAGTGTGACAGCCAGCCGAGGGACAGGCCGTGAGCACAGACGGCGCCAGGAAGGAGGCTCAGATCAGAGGGCATGCTGGCTCTGGCCAGGGGGAGGAAGCAGTGCAGAAGTCTCATAAGGTGAAGAGGAGAGGGCTGCCGGTTAGGGTAGAGCAGCTGAGGATAGAAGAAATGAAAGTAATTAAATTGCTAGTCACCTTTGAGCTAGGGGTTATTATCCTTGTTTTAGAAATGACAAAATTGAGGCTCACAAAGACTCAGTGACTTGCCCAAGGTCATACAGCTTCCCAGTGATAAAGCCCGGGCTCAAACTTGCTTTCCTGGCTCCCCAGTTAATTATTTGCCCAGTTCTACCCTGTTCCCTCCCAGTCCCTTCACCCACTGCCGCCTGGGTTCAGTCTGGCTGAGAGGGTGAAGCCATGTGGCCTTGGTGGCTAATGGTAGAACAGTTGTCTTGCTTCTCATCACATACTTGGTGCCAGCGGGTGGGAGTGCTATGGGCCTCCCAGGCCCAGGGTGTAATGTCAGCACCTCCCCCTCCCCCAGCCACCCGCTGCCCCGACGAGTCGGAATTATACTGAGATCCGGGAGAAGCTCCGCTCGAGGCTGACCAGGCGGAAAGAGGAGCTGCCCATGAAGGGGGGCGCCCTGGGCGGGATCCCTGGGGAGCCCGCCGTGGACCACCGAGATGTGGATGAGCTGCTGGAATTCATCAACAGCACGGAGCCCAAAGTCCCCAACAGCACCAGGGCCGCCAAGCGGGCCCGGCACAAGCTGAAAAAGAAGGTGGGTGTAGGGGGAGCCCAGCTCTGCCATCTCTCGTCCCTGAGGACCCTCACCTCAACCCCCAGGACTTCTGGGGCATGAATAATGCTGGCTGCCAACGGCCTCAGCTTGACTTACTTTTCTGGGAAGGTCTGAATGAGTTTGGGAGGCATCAGGGTCAGGGAGCCTGGGGGCAAATAACTGGAGGAAAAAGTGTCCTGGCCTGAGAAGCTGCTTGCTGGATTCCTCCAAGCCGAGGACTTGCTTCAGTCAGTCATTTATTCGTTCAGCAAACACTTCTACAAATACTGGCAGCCAAAGTGTGACACAGTTAAGTTTTCACCCAGGAGAAGCTGAGTCCAGTGGGGCGACTGACACAAAACTGGACGAGCATATTAGCATGTGACAAGTACTGGGATGAGGGAAGTCCCCCATCCTGCCTGGAAATGGCTTTACAAGAGGCTGACTGTGAGTACAGACTCCTGAGGAGGGCTCTCCTGGCAGCGGGCACGGCACATTCCACAGGAGCTTGACAGCCAAAACTGAGCAGAAGAGAGGCGGGATGGACAGTGTTGTTGAGGGAGGGCCTCCAAGGCCCTGCAGAAGAGCTTTGGCTTTATCCTACGGGTGAGAGAAGTCACTGAGGGTTTTAATCAAAGAATGCACTTGGTCACACCTGCATCCTAAGATTATAGCATGGCCAAATGGAAGGTAGCTTGGAGGGTTCCAGGCAGGAAGACCTCAAGTTCGATGCCTCAGGCAGGAAATGCAGGCCAAGGGAGAGATGACTGATGTTGGGGCCAGAGAAGAAGAGAGGGATTTTCAGAGGAAGCTGAAGTGATGGGCCATTGATCTGATGGCAGGAGAGGGAGATGGAGGCAGGGATGTCTCCCAGGTGTTTGCTTGGTGACCAGCAAGATGGTGGTGCCTTTCACTGAGCCAGGATGGATTTGCAGAAGACAGTGAACTCAGTTGAGGCATGTTGACTCGAAGGTTCCCGTGAGACATCTAAGTGGAGAAGTGCAGGGCTAGCATTTACCAGCACAGAGATGTAATTGAAGCCAGGGGAATGAACCAGTCCTCAGGGCTGAGGATGGAACCCGGTGAGCTATTACCAGGCAGCCCTCCTGCCAGATGAGCCCTGGAGCTTGATGGCTTATCCCTTGTGGCTTCATTACCTCTTCATCTGCCTACTCCCAACTGCATCTGCACAGTGACACGCTTGGGAGCTCAGCATCCGAAGAGATTTGGGTGTAATCAACCAGCTAGTTCCAGCTCCTGGGTGGTCAAACAGCCTTAGTGCTTTGGAAAGCAGAAGTGATTCACCATCCTTTTTCAGCCCCAAGGACAACCAGGATCCTTCTCCTGCCACCTGAAGTAGTGAGCCAAGCGATCCCACCACTGCCTTCTGAATGTGGTCAGCACTGTCTTTCTCCCATGCAGAGTCACCCAGCCAGAAAGGTTCAGTGGGCTGCAGTAGTCCCTCTGGCCTTTCCTGGCTTCTTAGGGCAGTAGTTCCCAGTTAGGTCCCCAGAGAGCACACCCGACAGTTCCCAGGTCTGGTGTGCTTTTCGTAAGTCTGTGTGCCCAGATGTCTCTTCCCCTTTACTGATAATGTTATCTTCTCTCTCCTTTTCTTCTGACAAACTTTCCTTCCAAGCTCAGTTCAGCTGCTTCCTCCTTCATAGCCGTCCTTGGGTAACTTCCACTGTATTCCTGCCCCAACTCATATATCTCGAGGTTCTGCTCACTCATCCCACAGCTCACTGCACAGCTCCTGTCTGGCAGGCCCAGGCAGAACCAGGCAGCCCTGCCTTTCCAGACTTAGTCGTGGGGCTGCAGGCAGAAATAAATAGGCAGTGGCAGTATCATGTGTACAGAGATTGTGGTCATTATCTCTGTAGACAGCAGCCTCCTCCCTTGTCTCCCCCTACCTCCTGGACTTCACAGTCTGGCTGTCCAGCAAAGCCCAGCCACCCCCAGTAGCTGTTTCATGACAGCTGCTCCTTCTCTCCTGCCTCAGCAGATGGACACAACACAGTGTCTCTCTGCTCCCTTTTCCCACTGCCAGCCCATGGCTCTCTCTACTTCTGACTTGGTGTATCTGTCTACACAAAGGGTAAAGTCATGGGTTGGCAGTGGGAGAAAGGAGCAGAGAGACAATTAGCCTGCTCCTTTAAAACTATACCCTTGGCTGTGTCATCTGTGACCTCTGTACCACTCTTCCACATCCACCGAAGACTCTCCTGATGCTTTCTCTTCTTCCCAGGCCAGTCTGTTCCTCACTCACTTGAATGGAGTAAGCATTGCTAAGTATTGGTAGGAGGGCAGGCAAATTGACCCATCACCCACTCTCTTACCAGTACTCAATTCCTTGCCCCACTATCTTTCCTTCAGACCCCTCAGAAACACTGCAGCCCTGGGTTCCACCCCAGCCTGGCTCTCCCTTTCTACATCTCAAGAAAAGCATGTGAGTGAATCCGTGGCACCCAGCCATGTGGACTCCACTTGCCAAGCTCCCATGTCGCCAGGCAGGCTTCTCATGATTCCCTGGGCTTCCTGTGCCTTAGCACATCCATTCCCCACAGTCCCTCTGTCAGGCCTCCATTCCCAAACCGCTAGGCCTTAGCAGCCCATGCCTTATTTTTTGGCAAATAACCTCACTTTCTATTTCAATGAGGAAAAAAGCCATTGTACAGGGATTCTCCTGCTGTCTTGCCATTCCCACCTGCAAACATACTTTCTTCCTTGTCATGAGAATCACCCTTTTCCCGCCTAAGGCCCATGTGGTACTTTCTTGACCCCTCAGCCCAGCCACAGCCTCCTGCTATAGCTTAGTCTCTCCTCCTTGCTGTTCCTATCCACATTTCATTGTGTCCACCACTGTCTGTTGGAAGTAAAGCCTGTTACCTCTCTCTCAGCCCCTCCCCAGCCTCTTTCCTGTCATCACATCCACATTTCTTGAAAAATGACGTCTGCATTCACTGTCTTCACTTCCCCTCCAGTTAGCTCACTGCAGACTGTTTTCTACCCACACCCTCTCCAAAGTCACCAGTGACTTTTCTGTTGCCAAATCCATTCTCCTCTCCTGTTCTCATCATATCAGTCCACTAGAGAACATCTGGCATTTTGTGTTTGTTCTCCTTCTCAAGCATTGCCTTTGGCTCCTCTGTCCTCAGCCAGGCAGGAAAGGGCAGGGGGACTGCCATGTTCTCCAGATTTCTTACCTTCCTCTCTGATGTCCTTTCTGTCTCCTTTGTGAGCTCCTCTTCCTCCACTTGACCCTCCTTCATAGGGACATCTCCTTGGGAAAGAGAGATGCCATCTAGAAACAGCCAGATAGTGTTTCCTCCCTGCCCTGCACATCCACATCTCCAGCTGCTACTGGGCACCTCCTTATTGTGCATATCCCACAGGCATCTCAGACTCTGCACATCCAAAGTTCAGCTTGCAGTCTTTCTCCAAAGAGGCCTGCTATCCATTCTCTGTTGTCTGTCTAGTCAGTGGCACTGCCTCCCCCCCGTTGCCTGAGCTGGAGCCCTGGGTGCTGGCCTGAGGAGTGCATCATAGCGACCCAGAGCAGCGTGCCTGGAACTGGATCTCAGTTTGATGCTTGGCTCTGCCACACTTGCTGTATGACCTTGGGCAAATCACTTAACTTCTAAGCCTCAGTTTCTTCATCCATAAAATGAGAATAACAGAACCTAAGTCATAGATTGTTGTGAGGATGAAATGGAATGATGCATGGAAAGGTTGGGCAGAGTGCCTGGCACGTGTGAGTGCTTGGGCAATGGAACTGCTATGGCAGCCATAGTGGTTGTCAATGTTTTTCTGACTTTTCTCATTCTCTGTCCCTACCCATCACCAAAAGCCCTATCCATGCCACCTCGCTGACAGCTCAGACCAGTCCACTGCTCTCCACCCTACTACCACTACCTTAAAAGCCATCAGTGGCTGGACATTGCCTTTGGGCACACACCCTGTAGGGCCTGCAGGGGTCTTCACAATCAGCCCCTGCCCAGCTTGCCAGCTTTATCAGCCTCTCCTTTCTGGCCTTCCTGCCCATCTGCCCCATCCAACCCCCACATCCCCTAAAAAATCGGCTACAGCTGTACCTCTGAATGATTTGCATTCCCAGAAGCTTTTCCATTTCCAGCCTTTCTGCTTGCATTCCTTCTCTCTAGAAAATGCTTGTCTCTGCCTCCAGGACGATCCCACTCCCGCTTCTGTGCTCAGGTTCCCTGCCGCCTCTGAGAAGCACACCCTGGTGACCCAGTCTGGGTTGGGAGCACCTCCTCTAGGTTCCAAGGTCACCCTGTGCTTGCTTCCATGCAGCACTTATTACTGTCACTCTCAATTCAACAGGCTGTTTGCTGTTGTCTCCCCCATCAGACTAAAGTCAGCGAGGCGGAGACTGTCGCTCGTACACTAAATTCACAGGGCCTACCCCACTGCCTCATAGCCTCAATGGTTGGTAAATGGTCAGATGGAATTGAGAAACATATGAACTTCTGAAGAACAGGCCTGGGTGTTTTGTCCTGGCTCTCCTACTTCCTAGCCACTTCCTGTTCTTTCCAAAGTCGAGGTTTCTCTCCTATAAACAGAGGGTCATGATGCAGCAAAGACAGTGGCGAGGATTAAAAGAGATACCTATGTGAAGTGCTCACCATACAGAGCAGAAAGTGTATGTTTCTGTGCTTTCTTCTTTTGCTACCAGAGTGTATATGGTTCCATGTCACTCCCTCCACACCAGTATTTGTCAGACTTCTTTTTTTAGCAGCAAAACTTTTCTGTGAAATCTGTGTGGTGCTGGAGGGAAGTGACCTGAAGGGCCCTCGGTCCTCATTGGTCCAAACCCAGGGCCTCTGAGCTCTACCCATAGCTAGAAATGCTGCTGCAGCTGCTGCAGGACGAGCTGCTCCCTGAGGGTTATGAGGCCCAGCCCCACCTTCGCACATGGGAAGGGATCCCACACAGACTCTTAGCTGTCCTCGTAGTGACCCTGGAATGTAGAGATACCTCTTCTTTCTAATTTACCAATAGGGAAAGTAAGGTTCAAAGAGAATAAGTGATTTGTCCAAGGTCCCACAGAACAATTAACCATAGTCCATTGTGAAGCCAGGGTTCACAAAAGATGAGAATAAGTGCCTGCCTGCTGGGGCACAGAGTCACCCTCTTTATGTTGACTCTGAGGTGGTAGCAAGCCCTCATTTCAGTTCCCTAGATCCAGTTCTATCAAAGCCAACTGGCAGGGCCCAGCCTCCCTGAGCCTTCGAGGCCTCTCTTGGGTAAAGAAGCAGCTCTCACATCTTGCTGTGTAGGCCAGTGCCACTGGGCACACTGTAGGTGTGGCCTTGATTATTTGAGACCAAGTGTGCAGCAAGTGGCCTTTCTACGGGAACACTGCCCTCTTTGGTAATACCCAGACATAGCATCAGGAAGGCACATGCCCTCCCAACCAGAGCAGTCTCATCTGCCCCCACACCTGCCTCCTGTAAGACCCCATGATGGTGTGGCTTTTTTCCCACCACCAGCAGGGGTGGAGAGAATGCCTCTCTAGTAGCATTCTTCTTCACATGCATCCCCACTTTGGCTTTACTTCGGAATTATTGTCCCCATTGTGCAGATGAGTGCACTGAGACTGGGGCTCTGGGTGGACAAGCTGTAAAAACCCTGCCCTCTGTGGGTGTGACTGTACCCCTGCCGCCAGGACAGCACCTGTGTGGCTGCATTTTGCCCTCACTCCTGCAGGGTAGGTAAGCAGGCTAGGATTTTAAGGCTTTGCCTCCAGCAAGTTCGTGGCAAAGCTGGGCCCCAGGTTGATAGGTCAGGTATCACATTGTGCCTAGAAGTTGACAGGCCCCTGCTGAAACTGCCTCTTGTCTTGACAGGAAAAGGAGAAGGCCCAGTTGGCAGCAGAAGCTCTAAAGCAGGCAAATCGTGTTTCTGGAAGCCGGGAGCCAAGGCCTGCCAGGGAGAAGTTCTTGGAGTGGCCTGACCAGGAACTGGATCGGGTCAACAGCTTCCTAAGCAGCCGTCTGCAGGAGATCAAAAACACTGTCAAGGACTCCATCCGTGCCAGCTTCAGTGTGTGTGAGCTCAGCATGGACAGCAATGGCTTCTCTAAGGAGGGAGCTGCTGAGCCCGAGCCTCAGAGTCTACCCCCCTCAAACCTCAGTGGCTTGGCAGAGCAGCAGCCTGACATCAACCTTGACCTGTCCCCTTTGACTTTGGCCTCCCCCCAGAACCACACGTTACAAGCTCCAGGCGAGCCAGCCCTACCATGGACGGAAATGAGAGGCCCCCACCCACCATGGACCGAGGTGAGGGGCCCCCCTCCCAGTATCGTCCCTGAGAACGGGCTCGTCAGGAGACTCAACACCGTGCCCAACCTGTCCCGGGTGATCTGGGTCAAGACACCCAAGCCAAGTTACCCCAGCTCTGAGGAGCCAAGCTCAAAGGATATTCCCAGTTGCAAGCAGGAGCTGCCTGAGCCTGTGGCCTCAGGTGGGAAGCCGCGGAAGGGCAAGAGGCAGGGCAGTCAAGCCAAGAAGAGCGAAGCAAGCCCAGCCCCCCAGCCCCCAGCCAGCCTAGAGGCTCCCACTGCCAAGGGCCAGATTGCTGGCCCCAAGCAGCCAGGCAAGATCCCAGAGCCTCCCAAAGTAGGCAGCTATGCCGAGGCTGGAGAGGGGAGCCAGGGGAGCCGGCCAGGACCAGGTTGGGCCGGCAGCCCCAAAACTGAGAAGGAAAAGGGCAGCTCCTGGCGAAACTGGCCAGGCGAGGCCAAGGCACGGCCTCTGGAGCAGGAATCTCTGCAGCCCCCAGGCCCAGCAAGGCCACAGAGCTTGCCCCAGGGCAAGGGCCGCAGCCGCCGGAGCCGCAACAAGCAGGAGAAGCCAGCCTCCTCCTTGGGTGAGTGCACCAGGAACCGAGTGGCTGACCCCCTACCCCAGCCAGGCCACGGGGTGGAGGGGCAGCCTTTGTATGTAGGCAACGCTGCCCCCAGACCATAACCCCAGAGGCCTAGCCATGGGCACTGAGCCCTCCTGGCTGTGTCTTCCTAGACGATGTGTTCCTGCCCAAGGACATGGACGGGGTGGAGATGGATGAGACTGACCGAGAGGTGGAGTACTTTAAGAGGTAGGTGTGGGCTGCCTGCTCTCCCACTGTGGAGGACTCCAGGTCCTGCCCACACTCAAGCCCCATGTTGTGCTTCAGGCCTCAGAAAGGCCTGCTCCCTTGCCCCTGACCCCTTGGGGAGGCTTGCCGCCCCTCTCAGCCCTCTCCCACCAGCCTGCCTGCTGAAAACTCAGAGCCACTGAGCGGGATGGCACATCTAGGAAGGTACAAGAGACAGAGAGGAGGAGGCATGTCAGGCTCCAAGAACCAGGGCTTTTTCCAGCTTTGTTTGCTTTGTATTTTCACTTGCACATTCTCTGCTTTGCCTGGGCTGAGGTCAATGAAGCAGTCTAGATGGCCGTGAACACCCAGCCTACTGATAAATGCCATGGGGTTGGGAAGGATAGAAGGGGTGGGGGCTGGCCAGGAGGCCTTCCCAAGAGAGGTGGTAACCAGGCTGAAACCTGAAGTAAGAATGAGTTGGCCAGATAAAATGAAAAAGTATTTATGCTGGGTGGGCCAGTGAGTACAAAAGATTAGGGTGAAAGAAACACAGCATACGGTCACCCTCCATATCTGCAGGTTCTGCATCTGCGGATGAAAAATATTCAAGAAAAAAAGCACAAAAATAGCAATACATTACTAAATAATGTGAATTTTTTTTAAATTAGTATTTTTGGTCAGGCACAGTAGCTCACACCTCTAACCCTAGCACTTTGGGAGGCCGAAGCAGGCAGATCACCTGAGGTCAAGAGTTGGAGACCAGCCTGACCAACATGGTGAATCCCTGTCTCTACTAAAAATACAAAAATTAGCTAGGCCTGGTGGCACATGCCTGTAATCCCAGCTATACTCGGGAGGCTGGGGCAGGAGAATCACTGAAACCTGGGAGAGAGGCTGCAGTGAGCTGAGATTGTGCCATTGCACTCCAGCTTGGGCCACAGAGTGGGACTCCATCTCAAAAAAAAAAAAGGTATTTTTACAGGCCGTGGCTTACACCTGTAATTTCAGCACTTTGGGAGGCCAGGGCAGGCGGATAACCCAAGATACTTGAGGTCCAGAGTTCAAGACCAGCCTGGCCAACATGGTAAAACCACATCTCTACTAAAAATACAAAAATTAGTTGGGCATGGTGGTGCATGCCTGTGATCCAAGCTACTCAAGAGGCTGGGGTAGAAGAATCACTTAAACCTGGGAGTCAGAGGTTGCAGTGAGCCAGGATTGTGCCATCACACTCCAGCCTGGGCAATAGAGCAAGACTGTCTCAAAAATAAATAAATAAAAATGTAATAACTATATAGCATTTAAGGTCTTTAAGTAATCTAGAGATGACTTAAAGTATATGGGAAGGCCAGGTACAGTGGCTCACACCTGGGATCAGCACTTTGGAAGGCCAAGGTGGGAGGATCACTTGACCTCAGGAGTTTGAGACCAGCCTGGTCAATATAGTGCAACCCCATCTCTCTTTTTTTTTTTTTTTTTTTTTTTTAAAAAAAAGATAAAGTATATGGGAAGAGCTGTGTAGGTTATATGCAAATACTACATCATTTTATATAAAGAACTTGTGCATCTGCAGATTTCTGTATCTGGGGAGGTCCTGGAACTAATCCGCTGCAGATTCAGAGGGACAGCTGTACTTAAGGGAATGATGGAAGCCAGCCCAGCAGAGCTAGAAAGTCAAATACCAGTTGAGGAGGGAACTGGAATCATCGTCTTCATACGTTGTCCCCTGGGCCCAGTCCAGAAGCCCCCAAGCCAGCAAAGCTCCTATGCCTGCTAAACCCTAATACCTGAAAGCCAAAGAGGTTGTGTAGAGAACCTGGTTTCTTAGTGATGGGGACATGGTACCTTAGGAGTCCAGTGAGGAAGGGAGGGAACCTCTGATTGTCCTCTTGTGTCCCTCAAACCCAACAGGTTCTGTTTGGATTCTGCAAAGCAAACTCGTCAGAAAGTTGCTGTGAACTGGACCAACTTCAGCCTCAAGAAAACCACTCCCAGCTCAGCTCACTGAGGTACACAGACCCCAAGTGTTAAACATGCACTGCCTCTGCCTGTGCTTGGCCACCTTCTCTGCCCCCGCCAGACTATTCTGTGCTCTGGGGCAGAGGGAGTTGGACTTTGGGCATGGGATCCCTGGCTTCTGCACTTACACAGCAATGGCACAACTGGCTACAGTCTCCAAAGGTCTAGGCCCCATCTCCTCCTACAACCACTCAGCTGTAGGCCTCTGTTCTTCTGTTCCTCCTCCCTGGGCCCTCCTGCCCATGTTCCTGAAGGGCCCCTTCCTGGACTGCCATCCCCTAGGGTATCACCACCAGGGTCTTACCAGCTGCTTTCAAAAGTGCCCAGGTAGCTGTTGGACTCATAGGGCTGCCATCACCCCTAATGTTATCATACCTTGCGTCAAGTCCTACTTCCTGGCCTGGACTCCTCAAATGTAGGCTACCAAGGTGCTTCCCAGCTGAAGCAGTGTAAGAAGGGGCTGGCCCTGAGTGCACATCATAGAGGACAGCCATCTTGTAGGTCTGACAGTTTGTAGGTCATTTAGGCATGGAGGAGTTAATAGGGGCTCCCCGAAGCAGTACAAGTTCCATGAGGATATTGGTAGCCACACTGCCTCCAAGAAGAGGAGACCTGGCTGCCACATGGCTTTGGCATCCCCTCCCAGCCACCCACACAGGTCCTTTTGTCTGAAACTGATGTATCAGATGATGATCTGGACTGGGAACAGAAGCCTGGAAACGGCATTGAGCCGGGAATCCTATTGATGAAGAGAGGGGCAGCTAACAGGCAGGCCCTGGGCTGGGCTGGGGGCCAAGTGGCTCTGCAGTTTCATATCTCAACCCTCAGCTGCACCCCTGGGGTCAGGCCTTTTCTGGCTGGCAACCACACAGCTGTTCTGGAGACAGTAAGGCTGAGGCAGGCAGCTGAGCTCACAAACAACTCACTTCCCCTCTGATGGCCCCACCTGTCTTTTTCCTCTTTCCATTGCCAAAGCAGCTCCTCTCTGGGCCTAAGCAGCAGACTTCCTGGACCCTCAGCTCCCCAGGGCAGCCCAGAGAGCCTGCAGCCAGGGTAGCCTTCAGAGCTGGGGCTCCCTGTGACCTTTGTGCTGCTCTAGAGTCCAGATCGTCTTCCTTACGCTCACTTTAATCCTCCTCTGCTCTGAGGGGGCTATGCTCAGTCAGCCCCCTTTGCCAAATTAAGATGCCCATAAGCCCCAGAAGTGTCTTCTAGAGCCAAGGTGCCCTCCCACCTCTCTTCTCCACCTTCATGGGAACCAGGAGCAGCAGGAACCCCAAGCACTTCATCTGTTATCCCTACTGAGAGAAAGAGATTGCATCTCCTCCCACAAGCCCAGTTCTGTCATCCAGGAAATCAAATGCAATCATCTCCTTCCTCTTGACTCTTTTTCACCTTGTCTGGTCTCTTTTCCAAGATAGGAGATGCCACTCTCCCCACCCCCTAGTAAATGCTCTCCTTTGACCCTCTCCACCCTTCTCCCGGCTGTGCACCTAGAGTCAGAGGCAAGAGCACAGTTGCACAGCTGGCTTCCCAGCACCTGCCGATAGACATCAAGTACCAAAGGCTGGATCTACTAGATTGTCCCACATCTTCTCAGGATCCCAGGACTGGGGCTATGTCCCCCAACCCATTAACCTTCATCCTCTGCTACAGGTGATCCAGGGAATCTGTTCAACATTTTCAGCCCAGGGAACAAAAATAGCCAGCTGTTTCTGCCACCAAAGACCCATGGGGAACCAAATGGCACAGGAAGGCTGGAGCATGAGCTGTTGCTTACTGTGATCCTGCTCTTTTTTTCTTTCTCAGGCCCTGCCCAGGCTGAGCTTCTTCAGGGTGTCCTGAGGCTCTGACTGCCAGCTGAAGGCCTACAGTTTTTCCCTCCATGTGCTCCACCTACCCACCTAAGACCCTGTCTGCTCCCCAACATCCTGGACCAACCAAAAGCTGAACGGATGCCACACTGTGCTGGGGCCCCTTGACCTCAGCAGAGCCGCTTCCTGGTGCTACGCAGCCTCCACACTCAGAGCCTGCGGACTGGGCTGGCCTAAGGGCCGGGGCTGATGGTACTGCTGGCCCAACACTGCTCTCTTTGTGTTCGGTTTTTTGTTTTTGTTTTTATTTTATTTTTTTCCAATTCTTTACTTTTGATACTGTGAAGATCTTTCATGCTGAAAGATAAAGCAACATTTGGACACAGAGTTGGCATGTTGGTGATTTGCTGGTCTGGGTGGGGAGGGAGTTGAGGGTGTGCTCAGAAGCATGGGCTCTGCCTTAGCATGTGCCATCCATCAGCAGTTCAGTACTATTGTCCCATTTTACAGATGAGGAAACTGAAGTCAATAGGAAAGTGACTCAGCTGAACTCAGTCTGGCCAATTAGGGTTGAACACAGACTGGTATGACTCTGGCATCTGTGCCCTTTTCTCCTGTTGGGAGAACTCTGGTATGTTAGCCTAGGGCAGCCCCTTCCCCAGTCTTTCTTGTTTCCCTCTTTGCAAGTTGGGTGAGTTGGGGAGGTTGAAGTTGGTCTCTGTGCATATAGATGTGAGAAGAGGTGTAAGAAAGACCCTAGGGCCTTCATAGACCTGTAACCTGGGCCATCAAGGCCCCTCATACTGACTTCACACACAGTCAGGGGAAGTTGGGGGTAAATTGAATTTTTTTGTTTGTTAATTTTAATTAGAATAAGGCTAAGTTCAAATTGAGTTTTTTATAAATTAGATCTGATTTTCCAGTGGGGGTGGGACATATAGCTGAGGACTTGAGAGTTAAGAGGATAATGAACCCTTCTGTAAAGTCATGCAAACTACCTCATCCCCTGAAATTGATCTGGTTTGTAAATTTAGGTTTTAATATAATGAGTTTGCCTAAAATGCCCTTCACACACTTGTGTCCAAACTCCATGCCCCAAATTTAGTTTTTGCTCCTAAAACCAACTCAAGCTTACATGGGGAGCTCACAGGGTCACAAAGAGCCATGTATTTGAGTGTTATGAGCAGGACCAGAAACCATGTCCTCCATCTTTCCCAGGTTGAGACCCACCATGGGACTGGCAGTAAGCACCAGCTTTTTAATTTTTTTTATAGAGATGGGGTCTTGCTGTGTTGTCCAGGCTGGTCTTAAACTCCTGGCCTCAAGCCATCCTCCTGCCTTGGCCTCCCAGAGAGCTGGGATTACAGGAATGAGTCACTGTGCCCGGCGTAAGTTTTTTTTTTTTTTTTTTTTACTAAAGAAAAGAACAGCAGTGCCCGCAGACTCACAGTTCCTGGTCCCCAGCCTTTCCTAATCCCCAAGGGAAATGTGAAACCTTTCTCTGTATTTGTTGGCTGTGTTCCTCTCTCCTGTGGGCTGTTGTACATTCCTGCCCTGCTGCAGTTGAATTGGCAGTGCTACCTAAAATTCTGCTTCATCCAAAATTTGCAGGTCTGATCAAGCAGCCCATCTATCTACAGAAACAGACTTCTGTGAGTGGCATTTGGGACCTTCGTGCCTGGGCCCCTGACTCCAGTACTTGTTCCAGCCATGCTGGACGACCTTCCTCTCCAGTTAGGTCCCATACCGTCAGGTCTCCCAACTTTCACGTATTTTCCTCCTTTCAGTTTACCCTTTTTTCATGAATCCCTGTGTATCCTTCACATCCCACCCGAGAGGCCATTATACTATGAAAACTATGACCCTTCCGAAGGCGGTACCTTGTCTTAGGATCTTTCTCTTTAACTTTAGGACCAGTTATCTGTGTATATTTCTAGTCTCAACTGAACCATAAGCTTCCACACGGGATTTCACCATGTTGGTCAGGCTGGTCTTGAACTCCCGACCTCAGGTGATCTGCCCGCCTTGGCCTCCAAAGTGCTTGGATTACAGGCGTGAGCCACCACGCCCGGCTTTTTTTTTTTTTTTTTTTTTTTAATGTGTCTTGATTATCATCCGCTTAAGCGCTGTGCCCAGCACATATTCCTGAAGGAAATAAAGCACGGAGCTGACCAAGTCATTCCTCCTTAGAAGTCTCTAATAAAGTTGAAACCACTTACTCTGACAGTCACCGCAAGCATGCTCTGGGCGCAATCTCCTTCTCCGGCCTTAGCTCTGGCTGCCCCATCCTACCCTAGAAGCAGCGCTGTCTCCTGGTGAATCTGTGTACTTGCACATTGCCAGACCTGTATTCCTACTAGGCCCTGGCCCAGGACGCCTCTCCCGGCCTGAGATTCCCACGCTTCCCGGGAAGCGCCCCCCAGGCAGCTCTGTTAGAGCATTGACAGTAATAATCGTTTGCATTTATACGGGGCCTCCCAGTTCAAAACCACTGCCATCCGTATCTGATGCGTCCCCCAGTCAGGAGCAGTCAGAGCGGCAGGTTGCGTCGAGCGGTTTACCCAGCAACCCCGGCTGCCCCCGCAGTGATGGAGGCGCAGGCGACCCACGCAAACTCGGCCCGGAACACCCGGCCCTAGAGGGCGCACTGTCCGCCTGCAGGGGCACGCCCAAGACGCCATGCCCTGGGAGAGACTGGTCACCTGGCAGGCCGCCCCGACTTGAGATCAGCGGTCTCCACCGCGAGCGTCTTCCTCTTCCCATGGGCTTGGTTGAGCCTTTCAGCGCATGCTCCAAGTCCTCCAGTGTCCCACAATGCCTTGCTACCTCTTTCGCCCTCGGTCCTGGCAGCCACCGCGTAACCACGCAGGAGGGCGATAGCGGCTCCGGAACAAGTTTGTCCCTCTGCGCGATCCGGAACTCCGAGGTCGTTGCTACGCGCCGACGTTCGCTTCTTTACATCGGATTGGGTCTCACTCAAAGATGAGGCGGGGTCTCGCTGTGGCGCACATGCGTACAGCAAAGAATGGAGGAGTCCGAACCCGAGCGGAAGGTAGGAGCCAGGGGAGGTTCTGCGCGGGTAGGAGCGGGCGTGAAGAAGGGAGCCGGCTGTATCTGACACTTGTGTGCTTGCAGCGGGCTCGCACCGACGAGGCGACTGCCGGAGGAAGCCGCTCCGAAGCGGAGGATGAGGACGACGAGGACTACGTGCCCTATGTGCCGTTACGGCAGCGCCGGCAGCTGCTGGTGAGGGGCCCGCGTCCGGGGAGGGATGGGGTCGTGATCGTCAAGTCGCAGGGGACGGGTGTGGCCTCGGCCTTGGTGGAGAGGAGGGCTGTCTGAGGAGTGAGCTTCAGTGCACCGAGGCGCGGCCCCCAGGCAAACGAGGGGCCAACGGCCTGATCTGAGGGGTAGGGCACCTCTGCGCCTCGGGCACAGGACCCTCGCCCCAAAGCCAGGATCCTGATGCGGGCCCTATGGACCCCGTGCCCATTCTGTCTGTGGGACCCGGGTGGAACCTTAGCTTCAGAAGCTGCTGCAGCGAAGACGCAAGGGAGCTGCGGAGGAAGAGCAGCAGGACAGTGGCAGCGAACCCCGGGGTGATGAGGACGACATCCCGCTGGGCCCTCAGTCCAATGTCAGCCTCCTGGATCAGCACCAGCACCTTAAAGAGAAGGCTGAAGGTGGGCTGAACAGCACTGCCTGGGTGGGAAGGGAGAAGCTGAGCCTAACGCATTGTGTTGGTGTCTGTCTGAAATCTTCCACTTCTTTTCTCAGCCCGCAAAGAGTCTGCCAAGGAGAAGCAGCTGAAGGAAGAAGAGAAGATTCTGGAGAGTGTGGCTGAGGGCCGAGGTATGGTTGTAGCCAGGATAATGAGGAGGTAGACTGAGTCTCCTCCTACCAGCTTCAGGCATGTTATATCTCAAGGGATCTGGCCTCTCAGAAGCAGGAGCCAGCCCTGATCCTTATCTTTCTCCTCAGCATTGATGTCAGTGAAGGAGATGGCTAAGGGCATCACATATGATGACCCCATCAAAACCAGGTATGTCTGTACAGTCTGCAGTTGCCCTTGCTTAGGATGGTATGTGCAGGAATGCTCCCAGGCCAGCTGTGCCCAGGGCTCTCTTGATCCCTGTTACCCATCCACAGTTGGACTCCGCCCCGTTATGTCCTGAGCATGTCTGAAGAGCGACATGAGCGTGTGCGGAAGAAATACCACATCCTGGTGGAGGGAGACGGTATCCCACCACCCATCAAGAGCTTCAAGGAAATGAAGTTTCCTGCAGGTACTGGGGCTGGAGAGAGACTACACTTTTATAATCAAATACTTGTGAGGTTATGTCCTAGCCTCCACTGAGCTCAGCCACATCTGCATTGGGTCCAGTCACTAGGGCTGGAGGGATATGAGGAGAAGTTTCTTTAGGTTCCCTGTTGCCGCAACTGTACGTGTTCACTGTTCTGTGCTGTTAGAAAGCTTCAGGAGGAAAATGACATTGGGCATAAACACTGGATAGAAATCTTGGCTGCACCTAGCCTGTGGGCCTTGGACAAGTCTCTTTTTTTCCCCTCTCTCTGTCTCTCTCTCTCTCTGAGCCTCAATTTCATCATCTCCAACTTGAAGTGGTAGTGCCAATTTTACAGGCTTTAGGGCTCTGAGAAAGTACCTGTGAGTCACGAGGACGGTGTCGGTTGGTTTTCATAGCCATCCTGAGAGGCCTGAAGAAGAAAGGCATCCACCACCCAACACCCATTCAGATCCAGGGCATCCCTACCATGTGAGTGTGGACTGTGGACCTGGGGTCCTCGAGGAGGGCAGTAACAGGGAGAAGCAGTGGGTAGGTGTCCTTCATCTTCTGTTGAAATTGACCCTTGGGTCATCCTCTCCCAACAGTCTATCTGGCCGTGACATGATAGGCATTGCCTTCACGGGTTCAGGCAAGACACTGGTGTTCACGTTGCCTGTCATCATGTTCTGCCTGGAACAAGAGAAGAGGTTACCTTTCTCAAAGCGTGAGGGACCCTATGGACTCATCATCTGCCCCTCAGTAAGATAGGCTACCCTGGAGGGCAGGGCAGAGACTGGGGCTGCCATCTGGTGCCAGCCTTTGTCTCTCTGCCTACAGCGGGAGCTGGCCCGGCAGACCCATGGCATCCTGGAGTACTACTGCCGCCTGCTGCAGGAGGACAGCTCGCCACTCCTGCGCTGCGCTCTCTGCATCGGGGGCATGTCCGTGAAAGAGCAAATGGAGACCATCCGACAGTGAGTGCTGGTGCTCCCTGCCCCCACCCTCCACCATCTTAGAGTCCATGGAAAAACTAAAGGACCTCTTACCTTAGCTACTCCACAGATCTTCACAGAGGTCTGCTTTAAGTCCGTCCCTTAAGGAGCTCCCAGTCTAATGGGGAGGTCATTTGGGGGAGAACAGAGGGATATGGCCAGGTACTGTGGGAGCACAGCAGATGGAAAGGCCCACCATGCTGGGACGTCTGGGAGGAGGGAGCTCAGAGAAGGCTTTGCAGGGAAGGTAATATTTGAATTTGGAAGAGGGTCAGTTCAGACTGAAAGTGCAGAGGTGGACAGCCCAGGAAGGTCAGGGTCATTCAGTGGTCAGTCAAGGAGGCTGAGGCACTGGAGTAGGACTGGATCCCAGCTGCACCTGTGTCCTTTCCATGCTGTGCAGTCCACTGCAGACCACCAGAGGCCTTAGGCCCTCTGTTCACAGATGGTCCAGTCCCCATCCCAGAGGCATTCCTAGTCTTAGGGAGATGTTGGCACAGAAAAGGTGCAGCCAATGTACCAGGAAAGTGTGTCCAGAGTAAAGCCTCTGGAGCTTTAGGACAGCCCCTTGGTGGGAGGACTGACCCAGGAGAAGTGGGAAGGGTGTGCCAGGCCTAGCGGTGGCGAAGAAGGCTGTAGTGCCTTGGGAAAGAGTTGTGTGTTATACATAGGGCCCTATAAGTGGTAGGAATGACAAGGAGGGGACAGAGAAAGAAATCGGAAGGAGAACAGAGAGCAGAACAAATGCAGGGTGTCTGTGGGAGGTGACAGTCCAGTGGCCCCAACCTCAGGGTCTCTCCTTGGTCCTCAGCGGTGTGCACATGATGGTGGCCACCCCAGGACGCCTCATGGATTTGCTGCAGAAGAAGATGGTCAGTCTAGACATCTGTCGCTACCTGGCCCTGGATGAGGCTGACCGCATGATTGACATGGGCTTTGAGGGCGACATCCGCACCATCTTTTCATACTTCAAGGTGCCTGCCCCCTGCCCAGCCAGGGTACCCACGCACCACCCCACCACCGCACACCACATTGAACTGTGGAGACCCCATGTCCCCGACCACCCCACCCACTGCTCCTACTTCGTGGGCTGTGTCTTAGTTGCTCAGCTTCCCCAGACCCCATGCCCCTCAGCCCAGCGCTGCATGCCCTAGGTCGCAGCCCCCATTATTCCTCAGGGCCAGCGGCAGACCCTGCTCTTCAGTGCCACCATGCCGAAGAAGATTCAGAACTTTGCTAAGAGTGCCCTTGTAAAGCCTGTTACCATCAACGTGGGGCGCGCTGGGGCTGCCAGCCTGGATGTCATCCAGGTGGGCAGACACTCCTGATGGGCAGTCTCTCACTTGTAGGGGCTGGATCTGACAAGGCGCCCTGAAGCTGATTGGAGCCGGGGGTCCACCTTGTGAGGACTGGGGGTTTCATTCAAAGCCCCTGACCCTTAACCAGGGCAATTTTTAGGGCACCCAGCCCTTGGAGGCCAGAGGCTTCTGGCCACCTCCTTATCCAGATAAGGGGCTGTGTGACAGGGCTGTGGCGGGTAAGCCTAATCTAGAGATCACCTGACCTGATCCCTGTGGTGGCAGGAGGTGGAATACGTGAAGGAGGAGGCCAAGATGGTGTACTTGCTTGAGTGCCTGCAGAAGACACCCCCACCTGTGAGTGCAGCTGGGCCAGGCTGGGGCCAGAATCCCCCGAACCAGGAAGGGTTTTGGATGGGACAGAGTGCTAGGGGAGGTGAGGTGGGTACCCACGCAGTCAGCCCCTGACTTGAGTTGGTCTTTCTGGACAGGTGCTCATCTTTGCGGAGAAGAAGGCAGATGTGGACGCCATCCACGAGTACCTGCTGCTCAAGGGGGTTGAGGCCGTAGCCATCCATGGGGGCAAAGGTCAGGGTAGTGCAAGCACTGGCATGGACCCTGCTGCTATAGCGGCACTTCACCTAACACCTTCCCCTGCCTGGTCAGCCTGCTACTCCCCTACTCCCATGGTGGCTCTAACAGTGTCTACCTGACCCTCCCCAGACCAAGAGGAACGGACTAAGGCCATCGAGGCATTCCGGGAGGGCAAGAAGGATGTCCTAGTAGCCACAGATGTTGCCTCCAAGGGCCTGGACTTCCCTGCCATCCAGCACGTCATCAACTATGATATGCCAGAGGAGATTGAGAACTATGGTAGGGGCTTGGGACCCAGGGGCACAGGCTAGGCTCGTAGTATCCAGCAGTTGGCCGGAGACTCTGTCCCTCTCTCCACAGTACACCGGATTGGCCGCACCGGGCGCTCAGGAAATACGGGCATCGCTACCACCTTCATCAACAAAGCCTGTGGTGAGTCTCACCAGAGCCACTTCAGCTGCTCCCTGGGTCCCCTGCCTGCGGCCACCCAGATTCTGGCTGCAGGGCCCAGGGTGGGGCCTGATGCTTCCCCTCTCCTCCCCAGATGAGTCAGTGCTGATGGACCTCAAAGCCCTGCTGCTGGAAGCCAAGCAGAAGGTGCCACCTGTGCTGCAGGTGCTGCACTGTGGGGATGAGTCTATGCTGGAAATCGGAGGTGACTGCGGGGCGGGAGCCATGAGTCCCCAGCCGGCGGGTGGCAGGGAAGGGTACTGGAAGTCAGAAACACACAAAACAGGTCCATGCTGGCCATTGGTGGACTGAGGGTGCCTATTGGGAGGCCCGAGGTCCAGGGTGTGGATCCCGGCCTGTGACCTTGCTGACCCCTATCCCCATTCCCCCAGGAGAGCGTGGCTGTGCCTTCTGTGGGGGCCTGGGCCATCGGATCACTGACTGCCCCAAACTTGAGGCTATGCAGACCAAGCAGGTCAGCAACATCGGCCGCAAGGACTACCTGGCCCACAGCTCCATGGACTTCTGAGCCAACAGTCTTCCTTCCTCTCCAGGAGGCCTCAGTCCTCAGGACTGCAGCCACTCTGTGCACACACAGCAGCCCCCTGGACAGAACCAGCATCCTCAGCCCAGCTGGCCTGGGCTGGGCCAGGCTAGGCCTGGCTGCCTGTTCCCTGTGCCCCTCAGAATTACTATTTTTGTTCCCTTTCACCCCAGCTGCCATTAAAGCACAAACTTCTATTCCAGCCCTGGCCCTGCGTCTGTGTTTTGCCTTGTCCGCCCCCTGGTTCCTGGGCAGACCTCGCCTCTGACCTCTGGAGCCCCTCTGAGGCAAGGCCCCGGCATCTCCCACTAGCACTGCCAACACCCAGCCTGCTGGTACTTGGCCATGGAAGGAGTCAATGAGCAGGTTCCCACCTCTGGGAACTCGGGGTCTCTCCATTGGGTTGTCTGCATTTGTGACTCAAGGAGGGATTTATGACACATTGGCAGGCCAAGGAGAAACGGTTGGATTCTCTGGTCTCTCTGGCCACCTGTTACAGCCCCCAGCCTCACTCTTCCTGTCAGTGGTGTGATGTTTCAGGGGCTTCTCCTGAAGCCCCTTGGGAGGCTGCTGCTTGCTTCAGGCCCCCCACCCACTGCCTGCCTGCTTCAGCCACCCATAGGAAGCCCTCTGCTCTGTTGACCAAGGAGGCAGCAGATGTCATAGAACTGTTGTTCAGGCCACAAGCTCCCCCTAAGCGTGCTCTGTGCCCAGCTCTGAGCTGCGAGGACCTAGATGGGCCAGGGAGATGGCTGCCAGGGAAGCTCTCAGTAAGGAAAAAGAAAGATGCACACACAGATACATGGACGGCAGTCACAAGACCACTGGCAGATGAAGCAGCATCTGGCGAGAGGTAGGCAGGGAATGGCACAGGTGGCTGCAGTTCCTTGTGCCAGGCACTTTGCACATATGGCCACATGCTCATTCCAGTGGGACAGTGGTTGCTCAAGCCATATTTGTCACTTGGTGTGTGGCCTTGGGCAAGTTACTTAATTTTTCTGAGCGCTGATTTCCTCACTGTTGAAATGGCAATGAGAAAGCAAAGGACGTGGTGTCTGAGGCAGCTGGAGCTCAGGACTGCCTGGGCCACAGTGGGCACAGAGCCAGGTGCCAGGAGACCTTTAGGAAATATTTCCTGGCCAAGTGCAAGCCCAAACAGCATTTCTCAATCTGCTTCGATGTTCTCTCCCAGAGGTGGCACTGAACGACGTGAGGCTGTTCTAGAATAAAGATACACACAGCCCCGCTACTGGCCTGCTAAGCTAGCCAACAGAAAGAGCCCCCAGCAGGAAGCAAAGCTTTAAATGAACATGTGACCTCCCCGGGCCCCACTGGGACCTGCCACCCACACTCACGTGGTTGGAGCTGTTCAGGGCTGTGGATCCCATGTGGACTGGATGCCCAGTGTGACATATGCTGTGAGGGCCTTTGTGCTCTCGGCTTGGAGTGGTCAGGGAAGGCCTCCAGGAGGAAGAGACAGCCCACTGCCCCGAGCAGCACGGTGGTGAGGGGCCCTGGAGGGGCTGGTCTGGGGAAATGAGACTGAGGGAAATGGAGGCCATAACATACAGGCCCCTGACTGTTGGGCTGAGAAGCCCAGGCTGCACCCCAGGAAGGGGAGACAGGGTTGGTCTTGAGTTGTAGTGAGTGCTGCAGGGGGCAGTGGCCCCTGGGTGAGATGCCGAGGCTGGGATGGGCAGTGGCTTGTGGGGTGGAGAATAGCAGGTGAACATGAGAGATTTCAGGGAGAAAGAAGAGGTGAGGCCCTCAAGCCAGGACACTGAGTGGGAAATCCAGGAGTTGGCTAGAGAAGGCAGGGCCAGGGAGGGTCAGGCCCAGGGTGCATAGCTGCCCAGGGCGGGATGGGGGAGGGGTGGGAGCTCATGACTCTGGAGCCAGCCTGCGGTCAGACGCTCATGCCCAGCTGACCCAGGTGCAGGTGCGGGCCATTTGCCTTCAGGTGGCCAGGGGCTCCTTCTGGGCAAGTGTGGGCTCCTTGGGCAGCCAAAACCCCACAAAGGAAATATGTGCAGCCCTCAGCCCCTGAGCTAAAGACAGG
Organism: Sapajus apella; assembly: GCF_009761245.1. NCBI lineage: Eukaryota > Metazoa > Chordata > Mammalia > Primates > Cebidae > Sapajus > Sapajus apella. The sequence continues at coordinate 932,138 of NW_022437140.1, read as the reverse complement.
AGTTTTCACTGAAGAGAGGCTCCCCTCCCCCCAGCCTGCAGCTGCCTCTGGACGGAGGGACGGGAAGTGGCCAGAAGGGGAAGTGTGAGGAGTTCCCGTCCAGCCTGTCATCAGTCTCCCCAGGTCTTGAAGCAGCAGCCCTGCCCGTGGCTGTGGCCATGGAGCCCCTGGAGACCCCCGTCAAGGACGGCATCCTCTACCAGCAGCACGTCAAGTTTGGCAAGGTGGGGACCCCTGGCTGCCAGGCGGCTGCCAGGCAGCTGCCAAGGACCAATAGGGGGCACAGAACCCTCTCCCAGGTTGGACAGCCCAGGCAGACATGGGAGACTTGGGAAGGGAGTCAGGGTGGAGGATCCCACCCAGGTATGGGGAGTGGAACAGAGCCTCGGTCTCGGCCTGAGACAGCGGGGGCTGAGCACACCCTGCCTTTGAGAGAGACGGGAAATACGGGAGCGGGAGAGGGTAGAAGGCTCAAACCTCCAAGCAGGGAAAAGCCTCACGGTCTCTGACCCATAGAATACTGGCACCGAGGGCCCTAGGGAGGGCGAGGGGCTGAGCTGCAGGAGGCCCCAAGGGTAGAGCCCCTCCCTGCAGCAGCACTGTCCTGGGAGCAAGGAGGCAGGGAGGTCACCTCTCCTCAGCAGCAGCCCCACACCCCCACAGCTCAGCTGCAGCTGCTGCCCAGGCAGATAAACTGTTGGTTTCCTTTGCCTGAAGCTATTTGCATGTTTCCTTCCTTACCAGTGTGAGGTGGAGGCCTCCCTCCCACCCCAGCCCTTGGCCTGTGACCCAAGTGCCCCTTTTTTGGAGGTGAGAGAGAACCAACATAATGGCAGTGTCTAGCGGTTGGCCCAGCCACTGGATGCTTTACAGACATGACCCAGTAGCACCCCCAACTCGTGTTCTCATGGCCTTTTGAGAGACAACACTGATGCTCGTGGAGGTCACAGTTAGGAAAGAGCAGGCTGGGATTTGAACCAATCCTGGGGCTAACCAATCCCAAGTACAGCCAAGGCCTCCTTCCCTAGTGCTCTGAGAAACTGGGGAGCAGAGGACCACTCCTGGCTGGGAGCGTTTGCTAAGCAGCTTGTGCTGAGCCAAGTGGCACAGAGAATCTGCCACCCAAGGTTCTCCTCCCTCCCCCTCCTCTCCTGCAGAAGTGCTGGCGGAAGGTGTGGGCTCTGCTGTATGCAGGAGGTCCATCAGGCGTGGCACGGCTGGAGAGCTGGGAGGTCCGGGATGGTGGCCTGGGAGCAGCGGGTGACAGGTCGGCGGGGCCTGGCCGGCGAGGGGAGCGACGGGTCATCCGCCTGGCTGACTGTGTGTCCGTGCTGCCGGCCGACGGCGAGAGCTGCCCCCGGGACACTGGTGCCTTCCTGCTCACCACCACCGAGCGAAGCCACCTACTAGCTGCACAGCACCGCCAAGCCTGGATGGGCCCCATCTGCCAGCTGGCCTTCCCGGTGAGTGCAGCGGGCAGGTGGGGTGGTTGGGCTGGGGCACCTGCCCCCTACTTGTTCACCTCCATGTTCAGTCACATCCCGACACCCAACAAGCTCCACCAAGCACCTATAAGCCTGGGAAAAGTAAATCTGTAACAACTCTTGGAGGGCCATGTGTGCCATGGAGAAAATGGACTGCCAGGGAAGCAGGAGGAAGTGAGGGAGTGACAGGCAGGATGGCCAGGGAAGGCCTCTCATAGGTGGGCCCTGAATGCCAGGAGCCCGCTGGGCAAAGGTCTGAGGACAGGGGCCGCCTGGGAAGCCGCAAACAGAGGGAGAGCGTGGGCAGAGGCCCTGAGGCTGGACAGTGTGGAGTGTTCAAGGGCAGAAAAAAGGTGACATGGTTGGAAGGGAAGGGGCTAGAAGGAGTGCAGGAGGAGCCCAAGTTGGGGAGCTTGGGGGAGTGGCTGAAATGCCCTGGACCATGTGCGTGGTTTTGTTCTGAGTGAGAAGAGAAGCCTTTGGAGGGTTTAAGCCACACTCACGTGTAAAGCCCCACAAGGTCTGTGATGGGTCAAATGGAAGTGAGCCTGGCGGTTCCTCAGAGTTAAACAGTTACCATGTGACCCACAGGTCTACTCCTAGGTGTATGCCCAGGAGAACTGGAACAGGTGTTCAAACAAAACGTGTACATGTGAGGCAGGAGGATCACGTGAGCCCCTGAGGCTGAGGCTGCAGTGAGCCATAATGATGGAGACAAAAAAATCCACATGTACATGAATGTCCATAGCAGCTCTACTCACGGCCACCAGATGGTGGAAACAGCCTCATGGCCAACAGCTGACAAATGCATAAACAAAATGTGGTCTGTCCACAAGATGGAATATTACTCAGCCATAAAGACGAACAAATGCCAGGCACAGTGGCTCACGCCTGTAATCCCGGCACTTTGGGAGGCCAAGGTGGGAGGATTGCTTCAGCCTAGGAATTCAAGATCAGCCTGGGCAACATAGAGAAACACTGCCTCTTAAAAAAAAAAAAAGAAAAGAAAAGAAAGGCTGGGCACAGTGGCTCACGCCTGTAATCTCAACACTTTGAGAGGCTGAGGTGGGCAGATCACAAGGTCAGGAGTTTGAGACCAGCTTGGCCAACATAGTAAAACCCCGTCTCTACTAAAATACAAAAATCAGCTGGGCATCGTGGCAGGTGCCTCCAATCCTAGCTGCTCAGGAGGCTGAGGCAGGAGAATCACTTGAACCCAGGAGATGGAGGTTGACTGCACTCCAGCCTGGGCAACAGAGCAAGACTCTGTCTCAAAAAAGAAAGAAAGAAAGCAGTGTGCAGACTAGGTAACTCCATAGGGATAGAAATCAGAGGAGTGTTGCCAGGGCCTGGGGGAAAGGAGAGGTGGGGCATGAGTGCTCATGGGTACAGGGTTTCCATGTGGTGTGATGTGGTAAGATCTGGAACTAGACAGTGGCAATAGCTGCACAACCTTGTGAATACACTAAAAAGCACTAGGGTTACACTTTTAAGATGTAAGATGGTTAAAACAGTAAATTTTATGTTCTCTGTATTTTATCATATTTTAAAAATCAAAAAAAGGCAGTTGAGGTTGGGCATGGTGGCTCACGCCTGTAATCCAAGCACTTTGGGAGGCCGAGGCAGGTGGATCACCTGAGGCTAGGAGTTCGAGACCAGCCTGGCCAATATGGGAAAACCCTGTCTGTACTAAAAATACAAAAAAGTAGCCAGGTATGGTGGCAGGCACCTGTAATCCCAGCTACTTGGGAGACTGAGGCAGGAGAATCATTTAAGCCTGGGAGGCAGAGGTTGCAGTGAGCCAAGATCGTGCCACTGCACTCGAGTATGGGCAGCAGACTGAGACTCAATCTCAAAAAAAAAAAAGGCAGTTGACAGGAACAAGGAGCCAGGTGAGGAAGCTGTGGCATTTGACCTGGCCATGCTGCTTGGGGCCAGGGTGGTCCTGGTAGAGGAGCTGAGTGGGAAAGAGCCCCAAGGACATGCTGAAGGCCTGGGTGTGGGGATGAGGCTTAGGCAGAGGTTGGGGGCACCTCGAAGGGTCACAGCAGGTGGCTGTGGTGAGAAGAAGGAAGACACCTGGGGCACTGCGCCCTGCCCAGCTCACACGTGTGTCTCAGCCTGAAGGCTCCTGTCCCTGCACTGCTGTAGGCTGTCAGAGATATACAGGAGCTGGCCTAGGCTCCAGCCAAGCCCAGGGGCTGTAAGGGACATCCCCTTGTGTGGCCCGTGATCTGCAGCTCTCAGACACCCTCAAGCACAGCAGCTCTTTCCCAGCCCAGCACTCTCAGTGGGGAGCCAGGTGGGGAAACAGGCCCAGAAGGGGACCTTAGCTTTTGCAACAAGCCCAGCAGAGCTGGAACTGGAACCCAGGTCCCTGGATGCCCTGGCTTGTGGTAGAGTCCTGGGATACTGACCCCAAGGGAGGGGACAGGGCATGAGAGTGGGGTGCTCTCACCTCTGACTTGAACTCATTCCCCAGAGCACAGGGGAGGCCTCCTCAGGATCCACAGATGTCCTGTCTCCCAAGAGGGGCCTGGTCCCCATGGAGGAAAACTCCATTTACTCTTCCTGGCAGGAAGGTAAGTCAGGGGAGGTACAAAGGCAGCTTCAGCCCCCCTACACCCAGGGCTGGGTCTTTGGGGGACTGACGGGGCTGTCCCGGCCATTTGCCACAGTGGGCAAGTTTTCCGTGGTGGTGCAGAGGACTGAGGCTGCTGCCCGCTGCCAGCTGAAGGGGCCAGCCCTGCTGGTGCTGGGCCCAGATGCCATCCAGCTGAGGGAGGCCAAGGGTGCCCAGGCCCTCTATAGCTGGCCCTACCACTTCCTGCGCAAGTTCGGCTGTGACAAGGTGAGGTGCAAGGGTGAGAAGGGAAGGGGGCTGACACCCTGGACCCTTCTGCTAATCCCCATCCATGTTGCCTGTGCCCAGGGCGTGTTCTCCTTTGAGGCCGGCCGTCGCTGCGACTCGGGTGAGGGCCTCTTCGCCTTCAGCAGCCCCTGTGCCCCTGACCTGTGCGGGGCCGTGGCTGGGGCCATTGCCCGCCAGCGGGAGCGGCTGCCAGAGCTGGCCAGGTCCCGGCCCTGCCCCTTGCCACGGGCCACCTCTCTGCCCTCCCTGGATGCCCCTGGAGAGCTGCAGGAGATGCCACCAGGGACCGAGCCACCCACCTCCAGGAGGGTGCGCCTGGCCGAGCCTGGGCCGCAGAGCCTGCCGCTACTGCTAGGCCCAGAGCCCAACGATCCGGTGTCCGGGCTCTATGCCTCGGTGTGCAAGCGTGCCAGTGGGTCCCCAGGCACCGAGCACCTCTACGAGAACCTGTGTGTGTTGGAGACCAGTCCCACGCTGCATGGCGGGGGACCTGAGACCCACGAGGGCCCAGGCGGCCGCAGCCCCACGGCGAGCCACAGCCCAACAGCCAGCCCCATCTACCACAATGGCGAGGACTTGAGCTGGCCTGGCCCCGCCCACGACAGCACCCTGGAGGCCCAGTACCGGCGGCTGCTAGAGCTGGAGCTGGATGAGGCGGGGAGCACAGGCAGCCCTGGTTCTCAGGCAGGCTTCAAGGCCAAGCTGGTGACACTGCTGAGTCGCGAGCGGAGGAAGGGCCCTGCCCCCTGTGACCGGCCCTGAACACCCAGCAGAGTGGTGGCCAGAGGGGAGAGGTGCTCCCCCTGGGACAGGAGGATGGGCTATGGGCAAACAGGGGGCCCCTGCAGACACACGCCTGTGTCCACCCTGGCCTGCACGGACAAGGCAGACCACATGTGGAGGACCTCAGCCCCGCCCTGCCCTGCGCATGTACAGTGTGCTGACTTGCAGACAATAAAGCTCAGAGCAGCTCCCGGTAGGGGCACTCACAGCACACACCCCCATTGGCCATCACTGCAGCCAACACCAGCACCCTGGGCTGATTCCAGGGACACAGATGACCTGGCCTGACCTGCCACCCATGGGCTCAAATCCACTGCAGCAGATGGACAAGATGCAGATCGTTAGGGCTCCGTGTAGCCCTGCGCATCCAGAGTCACACAAAGAGGCAGGCGGAGGGAGAGAATCATGAGGCTTGCTTGTCAGACTCAGGAATGAGCAACATGAGGGCCCAACTGGAGACCCGGAGGCTGGAGCTGGGGAGGAGCCAATGGGGGCGGGGAGCAGTGGAAAGGATTTCAGAGACACGCTCGCCCAAAACGCTTGTTCCCTGATGAAACTCCAACCATTTGCAGATACTTCTGGGAACCCCAGGCCTCAGTCTCCTCATCTGTAATGGAGAGAGAACAAATGACTTACTAGGCATATTCCTTGATGAGAGTTTTGCTGCGTGCCTACTCAGTGCCAGGCACTGAGGGACACGGCCGTGTTCAGGACAGCTTCGGTCCTGTTCTCCGGGAGCCAACATTCCAGGTGGAGAGAAGTTTCCTGAAGACTGAATGCTGCGTTCCCTTCTCTGCTCCTGTCGCCATGATAGGAGCCAGCCACGCTCATAAGCACCGTGCCTCCAAGGGTCTGGCTGCTTGGCCCTCACCACAACTCCACCTCAGCTGCCCACACCCTTGGCACATCCTGGACCTCATCTTCATGATGGACACACCGTTTTTGCTCTCTCCTGTCCAAGCCTCATCCTCCGGCCACCTCCTCCTTCCAGCTCACTTCCTCTAGCACAGCCAATACCACCCCTGCCCAGCATGTCGACCTGCAGGGACCGTTTTCTGGCTCTTTGAAGCCTCTGCCCACTGTCCCCTCTTTGTTCCACGTAGCTTCTGTGTCCACCATGGAGTTCCTTCCCCTCTCTCCTCTCTCCTTTCATCCTATTGGTCTGGCAAAGCCGTGGTCTTTGGGTGAACCCAGACCTCCTCTGTGCCTGCACACAGCTGCCCACAGCCAGAGAAATCCATTTAAGCTGGCTGCCTGCATCCTCCTTAACAATGCAAGGCAGGTGTTCCCTACCACCGATACTCTGTTCCCTAGAGGGGCAGCTTTTCGCCTCCCCAGAACCTCCTCTCTGTCTCCACCCAGTGTCTCCTCACAGGCATATTGGGGAAACAGGTCAGTCTCCCCCAGCGTGTCTGCAAGTGTTCCAGCATCCATCCGTCTTCTCCTTCCTGCCTCTACAGTAGAAGAAGTGTCTGTCTCCAGCATATGCTCTGATCCCAGCTCTTCTCACCTCAGAGTTTGGAAAACTGAGCTGTCCCCACTGTCTCCTGGACCCATTCATCCTAGCAGCAGCAGCTCTTCCAGCCACACACGAACATGCTCTGTAATTTCCCATCTTAAACCTTCCTTTGACCTCACATTCCCCTTCAGCCACCCCCCGTTTCTCTGTTCCTCTTCACAGCAAAAACTCTTCAAAAGAGTTGATTACTTTCATTTCCACTTTCTCACCCACATTCTCCCCTTAATTAACTCTCCTTCATCCCCATGATGCTATTATGCGGCTCTTATCTGAGTCACCAACTTTATTCTCCAAAAGCAACAAGGCCTTCGACTTCTCAGCAGCATTCAACTCTGGTTCTGGAAACACCCCCATTGCCTGGTTTTCCTCCTACCTCACAGTTCTTTCCTTCCCAGCCTCTATTGCCATCTTTTTTGAGTTCTTCCCAGGGCTCTAGGCTCAATACAGTGTAGCTCAACCCCGGATACATAAAGAATCCCCTGGAAGCCCTTAAAAATGTCCATGCATGTCCTGTGAGTGACCTACCAAGAGAATAAAAGATTTAAAAAATCAAATGCCCATGTCTGGGCCCACATGCAGAGGCTTTGATTTCATCAGTCTGGGTAAGTGGGGTCTGGGCATGAATGTTCGTTAGATTTCCAGATGACCGTAGTACGCAGCCCAGGTTGGGAACCATTGGTCTCAGCAAGCCAGTCAGTCTCCAGGTGTCAGAGACCCTCTAGATGGTGGACTCCGAAGGTCTATCTTCAGTGCAGACCTCCCTCTGAGCTCCAGATTTAGGAATCCCACTGCACATGAGACATCTGGATGTGGAAAAGGCATCTCCAGATCCCATGTGTGAAAGGGGGTTGGGGGAATGGAGATTCTGATGCCTTCCAGGGTGTGTGTGGACACGGGCAAAGCCTGGAAGGATGCTAGAGCCATGGGGAGGAAGATTTCAGCTCACTCGGACAAGCACTTCCGGATGGGTAAAGTCTTACAGCAAGCTGAGGCCAAGAGGCTGGCAGCTGGGGTGCTGCAGCAGGCCCCCCTCCTTCCTACAGTGGCAAGCCCAAGCCCAGCCTGGGCAGCTCAACAAATCCCAGGACACACCGAAGGTCACCCAGAATCAAGGGCATGGCCAGAAATGGAGCCCGGGACTCTGGGTCCCCCGCATGGCATCCTTTCCTTTATTACAAATCTGAACTTCTTTGTTTCATAGGGATTTCTGTGATACTCCAACCAGACTGTGGGAAAGAAAGACCTTGGAAACCACCAGGACTCTAAGGGCCTGGGCCTGGAGCTGCAGGTGTCTCAGCCACCAGGGGGCGCTGTCTCCCAGTCCAGGTCCTGTTGCTACCCAGGGGCTGCCTGTGCTGGGAGGCTCCCAGGGCCCCATACAGACCAGACCCTTGCATCAGTCCAAGGAATGGGAGCCCAGGGTCCTCTCTGCTGGGGGACTGTCAGACTCCCAGGCTGCTGCCTCTTCCTTTGCTCATTTGCTGTTTCACTTTGTCAGTCCTTCCTTTCTTTGTGTGTTCATTCACATCCACTGTGTGCATGCCCCAGGGAAATGCTGGACAAGACACACAAGCTGTGTCTTCATTGTCCTAACAAAGAACACACCCTGGAAAGAGCACCACATAGCGTCCCCACTCCTCCAGTCTCCCTCCACACATGGAATCTGGAGATGCCTTTTCCACTTCCAGATGTCTCGGGTGCCGTGGGATTCCTAAATAAACATTTAATACAGAATGTCAGATGGTGGAGAGTGCTATGGGGAAAAATAAAGCAGGGAGAGGGCCTAGTGTGTGCAGATGAGGCATCAGGGGATTGCTGTTTTAGATGTGATCAGGGAAGGCCCTTGGAGAAGGTAACATGTGAGCAGAGAGAGACCTAAATAAAGTCAGAAGCCTGTTGCTGAGATGCCTGGAGAAAAGTGTTTCAAGGGCCAGGCACGGTGGCTCACGCCTGTAATCCCAGCACTTTGGGAGGCCGAGGCAGGTGGATCACCCAAGGTCAGGAGTTCAAGACCATCCTGGCCAACATGATGAAACCCCGTCTCTACTAAAAATACAAAATTAGTCAGGCGTGGTGGTGCATGCCTGTAATCCTAGCTACTTGGGAGGCTGAGGCAGGAGAATCGCTTGAGCCCGGGAGGTGGAGGTTGCAGTGAGCTGAGCTTGCACCACTGCACTCCAGCCTTGGTGACAAAGCGAGACTCTGTCTCAAAAAAAAAAAGAAAAGTGTTTCAACCAGAGGAACTGGAAAATGGAGAGGCCCTGAGGCAGGAATATGTTTGGCTTCCTGGAGAAACTGTGAGTGAGGAGGTCAGGGTGGCTGGAGTGGAGGGAGCAAGTGGTAAGAGTCAGACCCAGTTTATTCATGTTCTGTAGGTCTTAAGGACTTTAGTTTCGAGTGCAATATGAGCCCAATGCTAAAAGCTGAGAGTGACATGGTGGTGTGATTTTAGCTTTAAAAATATCACTTTGGCTGCTCCATGAAGACTCTGGAGAGGGCAAGGGTGAAAGCAGGGATGCCCGTTAGGAAACCGTCACAGGGGTACAGACACAAGATGGCAGTGGCTGGGACAATGGTGGCAGCAGTTGTTATGAAACATGTTGAAGGTGGAATTTGTAGAATCTAGGGGAGGACAGAGAGAAGTGAAAGGAAGGATAACTTCGTTTCTGCTGAACCAGTTGGATGAATGTTGGTGGCACTTCTTGAAGTGAGGAAGGAGTTAGGGAGGTGGGAAAGGCACAAATTTGAATTGGGCCATGATGGTCTGAGATAACTAGTACAGTGGTTCCCCAACGTTTTTGGCTAGAGGGACTGGTTTCATGGAAGATAATTTTTCCACGGACTGGGGGTGGGGTGGGCATGATTTCAGAAGGTTCAAGCGCATGACATTTATCATTAGAGTCTTTTTTTGGAGACAGAGTCTCACTCTGTTGCCCAGGCTGGAGTGCAGTGGTGCCATGTTGGCTCACTACAACCTCTGCCTCCCGGGTTCAAGCGATTCTCCAGCCTCAGCTTCCCAAGTAGCTGAGACTACAGGCATGCACCACCATGCCCAGCTAATGTTTGTATTTTTAGTAGAGACAGAGTTTCACCATGTTGGCCAGGCTGGTCTCAAACTCCTGACCTCAAGTGATCCACCCACCTCAGCCTCCCAAAGTGCTGGGATTACAGGCGTGAGCCACCGCACCTGACCCGTTATCATTAGATTCTCATAAAAAACAAGATATCTAGATCTCTCGCATGCACAGTTCACAGTAGGGTTCATGCTCCTATGGGAATCTAATGCTGCCCCTAAACTGAGCTTCTCTGGCTTGCCGCTGCTCACCTTCTGCTGATCTAGTAAACATCTAGGCAGGCTTTTGGATAGAGTCTGGAGTTCTTGGGGAGAGGTCAGGCTGGCCATGAAACGTGGAATGCCTCGGCATATAGATGGTATTGAAAGCCACAGGACTGCATGGGGTCTTAGGGGGTGAGCATAAAGAGAGGCTCTACATCAGACGGCCAAGGCCAGAGGCAGAGGAGGAGACCCCGGAGGAGGATGGGAAGAAGAGAGCAGTGGGGCAGGGAAAAGCTGTGAAGCCAGGGAAAAAGGGTGTTTCCGGGAATAGGATCAACCTGGACCAGTGCTAACCCTAGGCAGGATGAAACTGAACCACCGTGGATTCCATGGCCCGATTGCCTCCAGGCCACTGGGGACCTTGAGAGATCTCAGGCGACTGGTGCGCACAAAAGACTGACTGGCATGGCTTCAAGAGATAACCGAAGGAAAGCAAGTGGAGACGCGATAAACAGACAACTCCCTGGAAGAATTTTACTCTCAAGAGAATTAAAGGGTAATAGCTGGAGAGGGATCTGGGGTCAAGAGAAGGTCTTTAACGATGAGAACTCCCACGGCAGTTTGTGCAGAAGAGGGCGGGTGTGATGACAGTGGATGGAGAGGGGAGAACGGCAGCGACCATGTCCTAGGAGGCGCCGACAGGCCGGGACCACCAAACTAGTGGAGGGGGACGCCCCTTCCCCTCACCCTGAAACCCACTTGCACTCAGTGTCCGCGCCGCCGGCCATAGTGCCCGGCTGATCGCGGGGCCAGGACTCTAAGGACGCCCTCCCCGAGGCGCAGCCCGTTCTGGCCGGGCTGGAGGGGGACGCGGCGCTTCCGACGGGGCGCTGGCCGGGTCGGGGCTGCCGGGCTGCGAGCGAGGGCAGCGCCCGCAGGCCAGGGGCCACTGGCGTCCGCTCCTGCCCTGTTTTCCTGCCTTCGGTACAGCGTTGCGCAAATCTGGCTTTAAACGCCCCTGTCGGCCTCAACTTTCCCACCTCGACTTATCTCCTCCAGCCCCTGATTTAGAAATTCTGAGCCCCCGACGGTTGTGCCTGGGATACCGACCCTCGCGGCGGCCCTGCGAAGCGAGTATGATCGCCCCATTTTTCTGAGTAGGAAACGAAAGTTTAGAAACTACAAGGTCCCAGCTCCGTCCGGTTGGAAGGGCCGCTTTCCTCTCCCTCCGCCAGCCGGTGGTGCGAGAGACTGGGCGAGGCAGCGCCTCCCTAATGAGGCGACCCGTAACCCCGCCCCTCCCGCCCCGGCTCCGCCCCGGCTCCGCCCGGCCCGCCGCGGCTCCACCCCACTGCCCGGACCGGGTCGGCGAGGCCTCCCAGCCCGAAGCCCGAGGGGACTTCGTGATTGGGCGGGGCTGAAGAGCTGGGTGGGGCTTTCCACCAGGGAGAACGGCTAGTAGGCGTGGTCATTCGAGGGCGTGGTCTGCTGCCCCGCCCCCTCCCGCGCGCTCAAAGCGGAGGGCGGCTGCGGGGGCGGGGTCAGAACACTGGCGGCGGATCCCAACGCGGCTCCCTGGAGTCCGACACGGAGCAGCACCCCGGCGGGGCCGAGCAGGTATCGACGACCGCGCGGGACGTCTTGGGCTGGACCAGGCTGGCGCCCGGGGCCTGCTGAGGACCACAAAGGGCTCTGGGGTCGTGATCCAGGCTGCTTCCTCCCGCGGGCTCTAGCCCCTGCCTCCGCCCCCGCCCCCGCCTTCCTGCAGCGAAGCCGGCTGCGGCGGAGCCGATTGGCGCCTGCGCTGCTTCCTGCGGCCGGGGCCAGTCCAATGCATGGGGCCTGGGCGGGGGACTAGGGGGAAACTGAGTCACTTCGGTGTGGGAGCACTTCTGTGTGGGAGGCACCACCCCTGCTGGGCTCCGGGAAGGATCCCCCTCCGAGCTATGGTTTAGGGTCCTGGCCCCAACCTGTCTCCACAGGGGCCGCACCCCACTCCCGCCTTCCCCCTTTCTTCAGCACCCAGGGGTCCCGCCCTGGCTCCCAGCAGCCTCCACTGGTCCCGGAATGGCTAGGATCCGCTGCAGCCGCCTCCCTCCCCTCCCCCTCGCGTCCCAAGCCCCCGTGTGCTCCCTCCGCTGGCTCTCCGCACAGTGTCAGCTTACACGCCTTATATAGTCCGAGCAGGCTCCAGCCGCGGCCTGCCTGCCGGGACCTGGGGGCGGGGGAGAGGAGAGCCGGCCCCTGACTCACCCGGCCACCCGAGGCTCCAGGCTGGCTGCCTTGCGGGGAGGCCGCACCAGTTTAGTCCCTTAGCCCACCCCTGGTTGAAAAGAACCTTGAGCCTGTATTTAGGGACCCCTCACCGTTCCAGTCCCTAGAGGACAGAGGCTGCTCCTCTTTCCAAATTGAGGTACGCCAGCCAGCAGCACAGCCCAGCCCAGCCTGACAAAATACCTGCCTGCTATACCTTGGGTGTGCTCAGCCGCTGCCCGTGCCTGCCTGGCCCCTGTCCAAGGCTGGTATCCTGAGCTGGGCCGGCCTGCCTGCGCGCCCACCTTGCTGGTAACACCTTCTCTTCTTTCAGAAGCCGGCATCATGGATTCCTTCAAGGTAGTGCTGGAGGGGCCAGCACCTTGGGGCTTCCGGCTGCAAGGGGGCAAGGACTTCAATGTGCCCCTCTCCATTTCCCGGGTGAGCCTAGGTTTGGGGAGGGGCTCCCAAAGCAGTCTTTGGGTGCTCAGGTCTCCAGAGGGCGATGGGGGAGTCCTAACAGGAGATAGTTAGGGGCCAGCAGGCCAGGAGATGTCCAGGTCCAGAGATGTGGTGGTACCTGCCGGCCACAAGGACTCCCAATGAGGTGGACACTGGGAGAGAAGCACTGAAGCTTCCCCAGGCCTGCTCTGTACCTGATGCTGTTCTCCCAAGCTCCTGTGGCCACCTCGGAGGGCTGGAGGGGGGCTCACTGTGCAGGATGGGAGCCTGACATCTCCAGGAGGTGTCTAAACTTGAGGAGGGGAGCCAGGCCACAGGCAGGGCACTCTGACTATAGGATTTCACTTCAAACTCACTGCCACCCAGGGAATAGCAGTCCTCATCCTGTTTTTCTAGATGAGAGGAGGAAATCATGGAGAGGTGGAGGGGCACAATCATTGAGTCCATGGTGAAGCAGGGATTGGAACTGAGGCACAGGATGGGGTGCATTTTTTTGTGGATAAGAGAAGGGGGTCTCTCCCCAGCCTATGTAAGGGCCTGCATCCACTGTTCTCATTCAGGATGTGGTGGCCTTTGACCCCAAGCAGAAGTGTAGGACAGAGCTCAGCTCTAGGGGCTTAACTTTGGTTCCCAAGAGCCTGCCGTGGTGGGGGTGGAGCTGGAAGCTGGCTCCTCCCTGTAGCAGGGGGATTGCCTTATAAGCCCAAGAATGCAGCCCCATGCTGGGATGACCAACAGTGGCTACAATCTGCAGAGCTGAAAAGGGCTGGCCTAGGCCTGGCCCCCTAAACCCCACCGGTGGGCCCCTCAGCAGGGCAAGAGGCTGCAGCTCCAGCTGTATGGTCCAGTAGTGAGACACAGCAAATTGCTTGCCCAGAGTGGGTGAGGCCAGCCCATGGGCTGGGGGTCAGGTGGGGGTGGGGATTTCCTGTCCCTATATCCGCCTGCCCAGAGAGACCCACCCAGGCACCCGGTGGGCAGGCAGCTAATGGCAGGAGGCCAGGGTAAGCCCAGCCTGGAGTGGGCCAGGGGGTTGTCCAGGTGCTGCCTGGCCTTTGGAGGGGCTCAAGGTGGAGTCTGTCTGTAGGAGTTGGGCATGGGGGTCAGGGTAGGTAGACAGGCTGGCAGTGCCCTTCCCAGGGGTCCTTTCATGGGGTTCTGAAACCTGCTCCACCAGCAGGGTAGTGAGGACAGTGATCGCCCTACCACACACACACCCCTCCACAGTCCTCAAACAGCCCTGAAAACCTCCCTATGTTCCACTCCCTGGGAAAGTGCTGGCCCGTGTGTCTGGGGAGCCTGAGCCTCAGTTTCTTTCCTGACGGAGATGACTTTCAGATCTGGCCTGCTGGGGGCACTCTGGGCTAGGTCCCTTGTCAGCAACCTGGGCATGTGGGCTGGGCCACCAGCTGAGCCCAGGCCTGGAGTTGGACCTGGGCCCACACGGGTGGGTAAGGTGGGCTTTTCTGAGTTAGGCCGGCTCCCTCCCTGACCCCAGAATGGAGGGAGGCGGGAGGGGTGGGGGCTGGCTGTGGGCCCAGGCTTGGGAGATGAGGTAACGTCTGGGTCTGGGGGGTTGGGTTGCTCAGCCTGACTCACCCCCACCCCATGCAGGGTCCAGCCCCCTGGCTTTTTCCCTCCTTGGTTCGTCTGGCCTCACCCTGCCCCTGGCCTGAGCCCCTCCCTGCCTCTCTCCAGCTGCCCACCCATCGCTGCCTTCTCCCCTGCTGCTCTCCCCACACTCTGACCACTCCCCTTGCCCTCTGTGCTTCCTGCCGTCCTCTGGGAAGGGAAGCCATCCCCATCCTCCACTCTCTCTCCGGGAGCCAGCTGCTCCTGTGCACCCCAAGACTCCCACCTCAGACTCAGCCCACACCTCCCAGGAGCCAGCCCTTGTGGGCAGGGAGTGGCTGGGCCAGGTTTCCCTTGTACTGACTCACCATGACCTTGAATAAGTCACTTCCCCTCTGGGGTGTCACTTCCCCACGCACAGTATAAAGGGTTGATTTAGTTGGCTTGAACTAAAGGTGAGGGAGGGGCTCATGGTGTCTCCAGGTGGGCTGACCCCTCAGTTGAGCCCCCACGCTCAGCAGAGGTGGCCTACAGTGGTGGAGTCTTAGGGTAAGGGTCACTTCCTGGCCCTGCCTCTTGCTGGGTAACTTGAGTCAAGTTGTTTAACCTCTCTGTGTACACTTTCAAGTGCAAAATCGGTAAAATCCCAGATTACTCCACAGGATTGTTGGAAGATGCAGTGTCAATATGTAGCATACTTGGTGCTCAATAAACTGAAGAAGGTATTCTTATTTAGCGAGTGAGGAAGGGGCCACCAAGCTCTCTTAGCTTCCCTGAAGTCATTCCTGATGGTCTCAGTTCATGCTGGTGGCAGCCATTTCTCCCAGCCTACTGTCACCCCTCGTTGCCACTGGAACCAGGGACTCCCAGCTCACAGCCCGAAGGATTGGAGTCAGGGGAGCTGGCAGTTGAAGGCTTGGGAGTGACACTCATGTATGGCCTATGAAGCCCCAGCTGTCACCTTAGGCCCCATTCAGGCAGTGATCATAGGGAACCTGGAGATAACAGGGCCTGTTCCTGGCTCTCAAAGGGTCCCAGCGGACCCCTGCAGATGGCCCCCAGACAGGGTGCTGAGGGGTAAGATATCCATAAGAGCCCCCAGCGGTGGCAGGGAAGAAGTTGTCCCTTGCATGGGCCAGAGGGCATATCTGGTAGTGGAGCAGCCTGGGCAGGTGGCCAGCAGGTGCCTCAAAAGGCAGGTGGTCCTCCTGAAACACCTGGGCTATAGCCTGAGCATGGCTGTTTGTGGATATCATAGAATTTCTGGACTGTGGGGTAGAGTCGTTGTGCAGAGTAAATGAATCAGCAGTGTGACAGGAAATTGTGAAGCTCAGGTGAGCGCCACCACCTCCTGGGTTGCTTTATCGTCCAGCAGCTGCCTAGAACCGTATTGAATGAAGAGCTCTCTGGGCTCTAGAAGTGGGGCAGCTTCAGGTGGAGCAGTGTTACTACCTGGCTTGGGTCTGCAGGGTCTAAAGGCCTCAGTCACTTTGCTTTTCTCCATAGCTCACTCCTGGAGGCAAAGCGGCACAGGCTGGAGTGGCCGTTGGTGATTGGGTGCTGAGCATCGATGGCGAGAATGCAGGGAGCCTCACACACATCGAAGCTCAGAACAAGATCCGGGCCTGTGGGGAGTGCCTCAGCCTGGTCCTCAGCAGGTATGCCCATGGGTGTGGAGGGGTGCACGGGCGCTGGCAATGGGGATCCCCGTGGGTCCATGCTGTCACACTTTCCTTTTCCTTCAGGGCCCAACCGGTTCAGAACAAACCCCAGAAGGTACGAGGCGGGCCGGGACATCTGGGCAGCGGGCGGGGTGGGCTTGGACAGCCGGGCCTACTCGCCCCCTGGCACAGCCTCGGTACCCCAATCCCTGGCCAGAAGTAGAGGGCAGAAACTGGAGCCAGGGCGGGTCTAGGGCCCTGGAGTTGAGCCAGGGGCTGCCGCACGGTCTGGGCACCATGCATGTTCGCCTGTCTGTTTGCCTGCCTGCCTCCTGCCGCCGGTGCTGCGTGCTCGCCCGCACTTGGTCAGCCCTTGGTCCTGCATGGACTGAAATCACCACTCCCAAATGGGCCCCTTGAAACCTGAGTTGTCGTCTCCCCTTAGTCTCCTGCAAGATGTGGGGGGTGGTGGGGGGGGCTGGAGTTGCCACTGTCTTCTGGTGTGGGCGCCCCACTCCCACCCAAGCCCCTGCCCGCCTGCCTGCCCTGCCCGGCTCTGTCTCTGCTCAGGCCCCAGCCCCTGCCGCGGACCCCCAGCGGTACACCTTTGCACCCAGCGTCTCCCTCAACAAGACGGCCCGGCCCTTCGGGGTGCCCCCGCCCGCTGACAACGCCCCGCAGCAGAATGGGTATGTCAGCCCCTGTCCGCCCGTGCCCGCGCCCGCGCCCACGCCCACGCTGTCAGGCCTACTGCGGCCCCACGCCCGTTGCCCGCTGCCCGCTGCTGCTCAGTCTGTGCTGCGCCCCAGCCCGGCGGAACCGTGCGGCAGCGACCCCTGGCGGCCGGGGTGGGGCTGCAGGCACAGAGCCCCTCCCAAGGCTGTGGCGCCCTGCAGGGCACCACCCTGGGGAGGGGTCTCTGAATGAGGCCGCGCCCCCCGCTGGCGGCTTGGGGTTGGGTCGTGGTGTTGGGCCAGTTGAGCCCTAGACACTCAGTGCCGCCTGGTCCCCGGCTGCTCTGACCCCTCCCCGTCTTTCTTCCTCTCCTGTGTCTGTCCCTTTGTCCCTTTATCTGTCTATCTGTCTATTTCCTTCACAGGTGCAGACCCCTGACAAGTCAGTGAGCCCTCTCTGCTTGTCCCTCTCTTCTTCCTTTTGGCACTCTGGGCGGCGGCCCCTCCCCACCCTGGCTGCCTTCCTCTCCACTTTGCCCTCCTGTCCTCTCACCCACCCGCCCAGCAGGGCTTCTGGCCTCGCCCTTACCCACTCCCTCCCATCACTATAACCCACAGGCACCAAATCCTGGGAGGGGCTGCCCCCACTGCCCACCCCCAGCGTGGGGTTCTGAGCCTCACCCTCCCCACAGACAGCCGCTCCGACCGCTGGTCCCAGATGCCAGCAAGCAGCGGCTGATGGAGAACACCGAGGACTGGCGGCCACGGCCTGGGACAGGCCAGTCGCGTTCCTTCCGCATCCTTGCCCACCTCACAGGCACCGAGTTCAGTAAGTGCCAGCCTAGGCAGGGTGGACTCTCCTGGCCTCCAGCCCAGGTGTGAACCTGACCTTCTATCTCTCTTGGTCAATGCCTGCCTCTGCCCTCTCAGTGCAAGACCCGGATGAGGAGCACCTGAAGAAATCAAGGTACAAGGATGGGCACTAGCCCCTCTCCCACCTCCTGCCTCTTCCATTCCAGCTACTGCCCTATGTCTACTCCTGAGGCTCCCAGCTGGGGCTTTCCATTCTCCCTCCTTCCTTCCTAAGCTCCCTCCTTCCTTCCTTCCTTCTTTCCTCCCTTCCCTCCCTCCTTCCTTTATTCCCTCCTCCCTCCCTATGTCCCTTCCATCTCTCCTTCCTTCCACTTCTTCCTCCGTCTCTCTCTGCCCCTCAGGGAAAAGTATGTCCTGGAGCTGCAGAGCCCACGCTACACCCGCCTCCGGGACTGGCACCACCAGCGCTCTGCCCACGCGCTCAACGTGCAGTCGTAGCCCGGCCCTCTCCAGCCGGCTGCCCTCTCTGCCTCCCTCTTTCTGTTCCTCCTGCCCAGGGCACCCCCTTAGTGTCTCCAGCTTCTGCCTACCTCACCCCCACTTCCTGCCCCTGGCCTGAGTCTCCTGCTGGCCTGGCCCTGGCCGCCCACCTGGTGCAGAGCCTGGCTTCATCTGACACTGCCTTCCCTCTTTGCCCTATGGTACTGCTGTCTGCCAGGTCTGTGCTGCTTTGGGCATGGAAATAAACATTCTCAGTCCTGCTTGCTCTGCCTCTGTCTTCTATCTTTGTGGACCTGGTTTGCATTTGGGGTGTGGGGATGTTTCATGGTTCAGACTCAGTTTGGGCCCTGCCATTCTTGTCTTCAGTGGGAGGGGGGTACCTGGCAAAGGGGCCCTGCCCTGCCATCAGAGATGGCTTCCTGGCATAAGGGGAGCCCCACGAGCTGCCTCAGAAGCAGAAGTCCTGCTCCATCTCCCAGCTAACTAGACTAACTGGGGTCCAGCTACTTGGACGTTGCTAGGAAAAGCTGCCCTTCAGTGGACCCAGAGTCCAACTCAGCAGTTTTCACGCCCCCAGGCATCTCACATGGGACCAGCAGGACCCAGGTTGGGGGGTGGGGCCATGCCAGGACCCTCAGCCAGGCAGGGCCTTGAATGGCAGATCTTACAGCCAGGTGCCCAGGACAGAAGCCCCAGCCCCAGCCTCATCTTCACCCCAGGAGCCCTGGCCTGGTGAGAGGGAGTGGGCTTGGGCCTGGGCAAGGGTGGGTAGGGGCCAGGGGCATGGGGGTAGTGGGCTTCTCTAAGCTGCCTGGGGCTCCACCCCCTGTCCTTTGGGGTCCCCGGGTACCCCTTTAGAGCCGCTTTCCCCGCCCCGGCAGGCCCTACCACCCCCAGCCCCACCAGCCGCCCGCCCTGGGCCGTGGACCCTGCATTTGCGGAGCGCTATGCCCCGGACAAAACGAGCACGGTGCTGACCCGGCACAGCCAGCCGGCCACGCCCACCCCGCTGCAGAACCGCACCTCCATCGTGCAGGCGGCCGCGGGAGCGGGCCCAGGAGGGGGCGGCAACAACGGCAAGACTCCTGTGTGTCACCAGTGCCACAAGGTCATCCGGTGGGTGGCCTGTGCCCGTCCTACCCTGGCTTTCCTGTCCCGCAGCCCGGCCCGACTTGTCTGTTCACCCGTCTTGCCTCAGCTGTGACTGGGGGGAATAGAATAAGGATTCAGTTCCCAGCTGGAGTGGGGGTAGGGACCCGGCCTGGGGTCTCAGATTCTCTTTTTTTTTTCTCCCCATTTATTTATTTTATTGCGGGTCTCAGATTCTTAATCCTACACTACCCCCCCCCACCCCTCGACCTGAACCACTAGCAGAGTCTGCCTTGGCAAAATGGCGGAAGGGCCAACCATAGTCTGAAGCCGCACCCCTACCCTTACTACTTTCTGGGCAAAGAGGGGCTTGCCCCCTCCCAGCCTCTCTGCTCCTCCCTCCTGCTCTCTGTCTCCCTGGGCTCTCAGAGCATGCAGGCCTGAGCCCCTCCCTCTGTGCACTGACCGGTGGGGCCAAGCAGCATCAAACAGCCCCCCAGCATCAGTGTGCTGGATTCTAGCACCTTCTTAGTCCTCAGCACTGGCCTGCTCTTGACCCTCTGTCAGCTCTTTTTGTTTTTTCTTTTCTTTTTTTTTTGAGATGGAGTCTTGCTCTGTTGCCCAGGCTGGAGTGCAGTGGTGCAATGTCGGCTCACTGCAACCTCGGCCTCCCAGGTACAAGCAATTCTCCTGCCTCAGCCTCCTTAGTAGCTAAAATCACCATGCCCAGCTAATTTTTATATTTTTAGTGGAGATGGGGTTTTACCATGTTGGCCAGGCTGGTCTTGAGCTCCTGACCTCAGGTGATCTCAGGCCTGCCTCAGCCTCCCAAAGTGCTGGGATTACAGGTGTGAGCCACTGCGCTGGTGGCCAACTCTATCAGCTCTTGCCAGGTGGGACAGGCCAGCAGAGCAGGGTGGCTCCAGGATCTGCCCAGGGGTCCTCAGCTTTCATGAGGCGCCAGTCATCAGCCCTCTGTCCTGGGGTCCTCCCTGCTCTGAAACTGCCTCTCCTGTCACCAGCAGTTCAGTGTCCTTTGGGGTCCCTGGGTACCCCTTTAGGGCCGCTTTCCCCAGCCCTGCAAGCTTCATGGCTGTCACGATCACTTCCAAAGCCTGTCATCTACCCTCTGTGGAAAATGGGGAGAATGAACTCTCCCTCCCAAGGCTTCCCAGTGCGGGGTGGGGGGGGTCCGTCAACCCGAGGAGGGCCAGACCCCCACCTCCTCTGCATGTGCTCCTTCTCACTGCCCTCACCTCCCTGCAGGGGCCGCTACCTGGTGGCACTGGGTCATGCATACCACCCGGAGGAGTTTGTGTGTAGCCAGTGTGGGAAGGTCCTGGAAGAGGGTGGCTTCTTCGAGGAGAAGGGCTCCATCTTCTGCCCACCGTGCTATGACGTGCGCTACGCACCCAGCTGCACCAAGTGCAAGAAAAAGATTACAGGCGTGAGTAGGGCTGGCTGGTGGGGAGGTGGTGCAAGCCTGTTAGTGGGAAGTGGGGGCTGCTAGGCAGCCCTCAGGCCGGGTCTTTCCTCAAGTGAGCCCTCTGGGTCCTTACCAGCCTAATGAATGGGCTGCTGTATTGGCCTCGTCTTGCGTTAGCCAGAACGCTCTTAACAAATGACCACATTCCTGCTCAGAAACTGCCCAAGACTCCAAAGAACATGAGGACCAAGCCAGGAGAAGCCCTCCTGACCCCCACTTTGGGCTCTCCCTGCCCTGGTGAAATGGCAGAACGGCCAACCGCATGCTGAAGCTGCCCTATCTCATGCTTCCTCCTGACTTCTGGATCCAGAGCCAGAGCTGCCAGGGGTAGCCAGAGAGCTTTTGGAGATTTTCATATTAGTGAGGGTTACCTTGACTGCAAGTGGTGGAAACCTTAAAATAATGGTGGTTTATTCGTCACCTAAAAACATCCAGAGGTGGGCAGTCTGGGACTGTTATGGTGGACCCAGGCTCCACCTTGTTGCTTGACTGTTCTCAGCATCTGCTTATTTACCACTCATAGTGCAAGATGATGCTTAGCCTCTGCCAAAATGCCTACCTTCTAGCCAGCAGGAAGCTGGAAGAAAAAAAGGGACAGAGTCCCATGGCGTCCATCCTTAGAGGATACTGCTTCCTGACCCTCTGCTTCCATCCTACTGGTTAGAACTCAGTCACATGACCATACCCAGTGGCAAGGGAGGCTGGGAAATACGATCTTTATTTTGGGCAGCCATGTGTCCAACAAAAAATGGGGCTTCCATCAGCCGGCAAGAAGGGAAGAATGGCCGAGTACAGTGCCTCACACTTGTAATCCCAGCACTTTGGGAAGCCAAGGTGGGCAGATGATTTTGTCATTATAATAGTTAATCATATTTGTGGGATACGTACTCTATAGGCCTCTAGCTTCACAAACACAAAACACATCTCCTATAAGGTGGCCTGAACTGAAGTCGGTTTCAGTTTGTGTATTCCCATCTTATAGATGAGGAAATTTTGCCCAGGACCTCAGTCATTTCCCTGCCAGCCTAGTCCACACTCTGATCTGGAGGAATGGGCTGGATCCCGGAACCTTCCTGAGCTGGGCATAGGAGTTTGCTTCCTCAGATCAAGGCCCTACTGTTGGCTGACTGCCCTGCTCAAGTTACACCTGCACCCTATGTACAGGACGGGGTATCTATTGCCCACACCATAATGAGGACACGAGGCTTAGAGGGCCTAGCTGGCTCCTGGGTCCTGGAGTGAGCCTTGGGTGGCAAACTCTGTTGCCCTCAGCCAGGCACATGCTTCTGTGTTTGTCTCATTGGCTGGGACTGTTAGCATAGGTCCGCCCTGGGGCAAGGTGCTTCATGCAGGTTCTGTTCTCAATCCATGGAGTTGACTCTTAGAGAAGTGAGGCAGGGCAAAAGGAGAGGACTAGAGTGTAGTGAGCAAATTGTGGGGGGCCTGACAGACCCTAGGGAGCCCCCATCTTATCCTCCCCAGGGGCAGAGATCCGACTTCATCAACCTGACAGGTACTGTAGTGGGCCACTTACCACCCAGTAGTTCTTGGAAACATTCTCTGCCATTCGTTGCTCGGAACTGTGCCTTCCCAGGCTTGGAGCATGGGGAAGGCAACATGGCGGATCAGATTGTTGCAGCAGAGTTGGAGGAGAGTTCCAGGGGTTGGGGGACACATCGGAGGGGACCCACCCAGTCGGGATCACCTGGGGGTCCCATGCTCTCAAGTCTCGTCACTCCTCACCAGCCCCGCTCACTTGTGCTCCAGCTGCACAGGCCTCTCCATTTGGCCAGTGAGCTCCATTCCCTCCACTGCACGGCCTGTGTCCAGGCTGTCCTCTGCCTCCAGGCCTAGCATGGGGCTTGGCTCTTACTCAGAGAAATGGGAAGCAGTACAGGGTTTCATGCAGGGGGAAATGGCCTGGCTTGGGTTGCAGGAGCCCACTGTGGCAGCTGCGATAGCTGGAATGGGAGGTGCTCCTTTAGCATGCTCTTTACCTCATTCCTTTCTTTATTTTTTTTTTCTTTGTTTTGAGACAGAGTCTCGCTCTGTCACCCAGGTTGGAGTGCAGTGGCGCAATCTCTGCTCACTGCAACCTCCACCTCCTGGGCTCTAGGGATTCTCCTGCCTCAGCCTCCCGAGTAGCTGGGACTACAGGTGCCCACCACCACACCTGGCTAATTTTTGTCTTTTTAGTAGAGACGGGGTTTCACCATATTAGCCAGGCTGTTCTCAGCCTGGGGGCTGGTGACCTCATGATCCACCCATCTTGGCCTCCTAAAGCGCTGGGATTACAGGCGTGAGACACTACGCCTGGCCCTCCTTTCTCTTCTTCTGGAACTCAAATATCACTTCCTCAGGAACACCTTCCCTGACACCTTTTCCCCGCCATGCCAGGCCCCCCACCATTTGCTCACTACACACTAGTCCTTTCCCTCTGCCCATCTCGCTTCCCCAGGTGTGAACTTCATGGGTTGAGAGCAGGGCTGTTTGCACCCAGCACCCAGCCCCGCATACAGGAAGTGGCCAGCAAACATGAGTAAGTGGATGGAAGTGGCCTGTAAGTGGGACTTAAACATGAGTAAGAATTCACTGGGAGAGGGATCCAAGTAGAGGAAATAGCTTGTGTCACCAGGTCACGCCTAGGAAGAGTATGAGATGAGGGGAAGGCTGGGTGATGGCCATGTTCGGAGCTTGGAGCTGGGGGCTGTTGAGGTCAGATGTGCCTCTGAACTCTTCCTCTGGGGCAGGTGGAAGATGGAGCTAAGACAGGGGACTGGAGGCTGTTGGGCCCTGGGCCAGCACAGTACAGATGGCAGAGACAGACAGATATAGGAAACATCTAACCATCTTAGCGGGTGAAAGAGACATTGATAACTGGACCACAAGTTCTTCTGCATACCAGCAGAAATCTCCTTCCCAGGCCAGGCATGGTGGCTGATGCCTGTAACCCCAGCACTTTGGGAGGCTGAGGCAGGCAGATAACCTCAGGTCAGGAGTTCGAGACAGCCTGGCCAACATGGTGAAACTCTGCCTCTACTAAAAATACAAAAATTAGCTGGGTGTGCTGGCACACTTGTAGTACCAGCTACTTGGGAGGCTGAGGCAGGAGAATCGCTTGATCCTGGGAGGCGGAGGTTTCAGTGAGCCGAGATCATGCCTCTGTACTCCAGCCTGGGTCACAGACTCTGTCTCGAAAAAAAAAAAGAGAAATCTGCCTCCCAGCCCTGGGCACCCGCCCTACCAACCCATGCCGCTTTCAGCGCCCCGTCTCCCTCCAGCTCGAAGCCCAAGTTCCTTCACTGTGACCTTGTCTGCTTCTATAAAACAGGCAACACCAGAAAGTAAGAAGAGCCAGCCAGACGTGGGCACAAAACCTGTTTCTGCCATCTATTGGCTGTGTGAGCAGGGGTAGTTGCTCTGTCTGGGCCTCACTAAAGAGAAGGGTGACACTATGCTGGGGCCCCACGGTTGTGAGATACACGTGGGATGGGGTACAGGTGTTGTTGAGGGCAGAAACATGCCATCCGAAGCCTATGTGTCACCCACACTTACGTCTTGCTTGGCTCACACTGTTCCATTTCATTTTACAATCAGTAGCCAACAATTTAAAATGAGAAGATTTGCCTGATGCAGTTGCTCATGCCTGTGACCCCAGCATTTTGGGAGGCCAAGGTGGGAGGACTGCTTGAGCCCAAGAGTTCAAAACCAGCCTGGGCAACATAGCAAGACCCCTGTCTCTACAAAAAAATTAGAAAATTAGCCAAGTGTGGTGGCATACACCTGTGGTCCCAGCTACTTGGGAGGCAGAGTGAAAGTAAAATCTCCTGCATTTCATTTATTTATGTATAGAGATAGGGTCTTGCTCTGTTGCCAGGCTGGAGTACAGTGGCATGATTACTGCTCATTGCAGCCTTGATCTCCTGGGCTCAGAGGATCCTCCCACCTCAGCCTCCCAAGTAGCTGGGACCAGAGGTTCCCACTAGAACGCTCAGCAGATTTTTTATTTTATTTTATTTTTTGTAGAGATGGGGTTTCGCTATGTTGGCCAGGCTGGTCTTAAGCTCCTGGCCTCAAGTGATCCTCCCACCTTGGCCTCCCAAAGCACTAGAATTACAGATGTGAGCCACTGCACCCAGTAGATTTCACTTGAACACCTAGATTTCAGCCTGAGCCAGCCAGGCATTCCTGAATGAACCAGTAGTGCTACTCCCAGAGGAAGAAGAGGTGCTCCTCCATGTGACACAATCCCCACCTGGCCCTCGCAGGGATTGGATCTAGAATCCCTGGATTTAAACTCAGGGCCCTTCTCACAGTAGCCTCAGAAGGCTGGGATTGGGTTCCCAGTTCACAAGGGAAGAAACCAAGACTTGAGAAGGCCAAGGTCTGGCCAAACTACAGATCTCTGACTCTCATACCGCCTTGAGGCCCCATGTTGCCCTCTGCCTGCTCCATATGTGAATACTGCTGGCCCTGGCTGGCCCCTAGGGTCCTGGGGATGAACAGCCCAGCCCAGGGAGAGCTCAGCCCCTTGTGGCTCTGTCCCCTCCCACCTCCCTCGGAACCCGGTCAACTCACCCACAAAGGGCCAGGCACTGTGGGGATAGATCAGCCAACAAGACAGTTGATGCTTTATGCCCTCCTGGGCCTTACATTTTGGCTGGAAGAGGGGAGAGGCAGACAGTAAGCAATAAGCGCAGTAAGTAGGTTGCCTGGAAGTAATGTTAGATCACATTACGGAAAAGAGGAAAGAGCAGAGCCAGAAGTGCTGGGGCGTGGTGTAGGGAAGGTGGCTGGCTGCTACTGGTGTGGTCACAGTGGGCCTCGTGGAGAAGATGACATTTGAGTGGAAACTTGAGGGGGCTTACACCTTGCATCAGGGAGGCTGAGAAGCACTCAGAATCTGGATGTGCCATGGGGGTGGGTCTCACTGGATTTCCTGGTGGACCAGGTGTGAGGTGTGAGAGGAGTGTGTGTTTGGCAGCAAGTGGGAGAATGGAGTTCCCATTGGTGTGAGGGGATCAGGAACCGAGTGTTGGACATGGCAAGTCTGAAGACGCAGTGGACGTCCACTCAGAGACCTTGGAGTTGGAGATGGAGGCATGGGAGTCCTGAACGGTTAGATGTAGTATTTACTATGAGAAGGAATGGGGTCCGAAGCCAGCCGTCCTGTGTTCTGTGACCCAGGATAGGGCGGGAGGGGACCGAGCCTGCCAAGTGACTGCCACCTCCTTCCAGGAGATCATGCATGCCCTGAAGATGACCTGGCATGTCCACTGCTTCACCTGCGCTGCCTGCAAGACGCCCATCCGGAACAGGGCCTTCTACATGGAGGAGGGCGCACCCTACTGCGAGCGAGGTACCCGCTGGCCAGTGAGGGTGAGGAGGGATGGCGCATGGGGCAGGCACGAATCCAGGTCCCCTTCCTCTCCGCCCCACCCTCAGACTATGAGAAGATGTTTGGCACGAAATGCCGTGGCTGTGACTTCAAGATCGACGCCGGGGACCGCTTCCTGGAGGCACTGGGCTTCAGCTGGCATGACACGTGCTTCGTCTGTGCGGTGAGAACCCTGCCCCTCAGACTCAGCCCCAAGCTCATCAGCCCTCTGTTCTTTGCCTGGGGGATGCAGGAGAAGTTGGGAAGGGGCTTCTCCTGCTGCCCCCAAGCCCATGTGACTGGGCCTTTGCTGCCCTTAGATATGTCAGATTAACCTGGAAGGAAAGACCTTCTACTCCAAGAAGGACAAGCCCCTCTGCAAGAGCCACGCCTTCTCCCATGTGTGAGCCCCTCCTACCCACGGCTGCCATGGCTGTCCCTAGCCTGAGGGGCCTGGAGTCATGGCCTGGCATTCCTGGGAAGGGCCAGCAATGGTTGCCTTAACCCTGGCTCCTGGCCCGAGCCTGGGGTTTGCTGGGCCCTGCCTCACCCCCATTATCCTTCCACCCCACTCCCTTCACCACCACAGCACGCTGGTGCTGGCCACACTGGCCCCCTTTCACCTCCAGTGCCACAATAAACCTGTACTCAGCTGTGTCTTGTGTGCCCTTTCCCTGTGTACCCAGAGGAGTAGAATTTGAGGCATGTGGCAGGGTGAGAGTAAGATGAGTTTCTTGGGCTGGCCATCTCGGTGGTCCTTGTGATGCGGACATGGCGGGCTCATGTCAGTGGAGGAGGTACAGGTGGGATCCCATGTGCCAGGCCCGGTGCCCACAGACATGAGCATGAGAGGAACCACTGGTCTGGGCTGAGTTGGAGGTTGGAGAAGAGTAGTTAGGCCAGGTGTGGAGCTCACACCTGTAATCCCAGCACTTTGGGAAGCTGAGGCAGGCAGATCACATGAGGTCAGGAGTTTGAGACCAGCCTGGCCAACATGGTGAAACCCCGTCTCTACTAAAAATACAAAAATTAGCTAAGTGTGGTGGTGCATGCCTGTAATCCCAGCTACTCAGGAGGCTAACGCAGGAGAATCACTTGAACCCAGGAGGTAGAGGTTGCAGTGAGATCACACCACTATACTCCAGCCTGGGTGGCAGAGTGAGACCCTGTCTCAAAAAAAGAGAGAGAGGGAAGGGTAGTTGTGGGTGGGTCTGCAGAGACAGGGTGTGGAAAACCGATGGCCACAGCAAAGGCCTGGAGGGGCCGGCTGCCATCCAAACAGAAGAAGGTGGGGGGAGAGAGGACAGCCCTTAGGTCCTGGGAGGCCACAAGTGCCAGGCGGTACAGCTGGGGCTGTCTCTTGAGGGCAGGGCATTGCACAGCAGAGTTTGAAATAGTGAAGGGACCAGTTCAGATTTGTGTTGTATTATAGAAAAGAGGGAGTGAGGGGGAGGCTGGGAAGAGGAGTTGCAGCAATGGCCTAGAGGCGGAAGCCAAGCAAGGGAGGAACAGACAATAATATGGCAGAGATGGGACCCAGTGACAGGTCCAGGGGTTGAGGGATGGGGAGAAGGACAGCAACTTTGCCAGGATCTATCCTATACCAGACTAGATCTCCTGTAAACCTCCTAGCAACCTTCCTCAATGTCTGCAATCACTTATTTCATTTTTAATTTATTTTTATTTTTATTATTATTATTATTATTTTATTATTTTTTTTTTTGGAGGCAGAGTTTCGCTCTTGTTACCCAGGCTGGAGTGCAATGGCGCGATCTCGGCTCACCGCAACCTCCGCCTCCTGGGTTCAGGCAATTCTCCTGCCTCAGCCTCCTGAGTAGCTGGGATTACAGGCGCGCACCACCACGCCCAGCTAATGTTTTGTAGTTTTAGTAGAGACGGGGTTTCACCATGTTGACCAGGATGGTCTCGATCTCTTGACCTCGTGATCCACCCGCCTCGGCCTCCCAAAGTGCTGGGATTACAGGCTTGAGCCACCGCACCCGGCTATTTTTATTATTTTTTTAAAAGACGAGTCTTGCTCTGTCGCCCAGGCTGGAGTGCAGTGGCACGATCTCGGCTCACTGCAATGTTTGCCTCCTGGGTTCAAGCGATTCTCCTGCTTCAGCCTCCTGAGTAGCTGGGACTACAGGTACGCGCCACCATGCCCGGCTAATTTTTCTTATTTTTAGAAGAGACGGGGTTTCACCATATTGGTCAGGCTGGTTTTTAACTCCCAACCTCATGATTTGCCTGCCTTGGCCTCCCAAAGTGCTGGGATTACAGGCATGAGTCACTGCCCAGCCAATTTTTTATTTTTTAATTTTAATTTTTTTTGTTTTTAAGAGACAGGGTCTCCCTAGGTTGCCCAGGCTGATTTCAAACTCCTGGGCTCAAGCAATTCTGCCTCCTTAGTCCAAAAGTGCTGGCATTGCATGCATGAGCCACCACGCCTGGCCCACTTACTTTCTAGATGAGATGCAGAAAGGTTGGGCGACTTGACTAAAGTCACACTGCCATTGAGCTGTGAGCCAGACTAGAATCCAGGCCTGAAGCTGGGTGTGCTGTCCTGAGCACTGAGCACCGTTTACCACCGAGCATCTTTCTGGAAAGCTGACTTCTGCCCGGTACCTCAAGGACTGTAGGCCTTGGTGGTGGTGGTGCCACTCCCTGGGGCTTCCTGCCTCCCACTGATGCCCTTACCACCCTAGAGGGACTGTCATCTGTCCTGTCCCAAGCCTGGACTGGAAAGAGACTGAAGAGAAGCCCTAAGTAGGCCAGGACAACTCTGTGCCATGGCTGCCTGGCCTTCAGGGGTCCCTGGCTTAAGGACCTACAGCACATCTTTTAGTCTTCTCAACAGGTCCTTGGCCCAGTCCTCTTTAAGAGATGAGAAGGTCTGGGCACAGTGACTCACACCTCTAATCCCAGCACTTTGGGAGGCTAAGGCTGGAGAACAGCTCAAGCCTAGGAGTTCAGGACCAGCCTGGGCAACATAGTGAGACCCAGTTGCTTTTTTTTTTTGAGACAGAGTCTTGCTCTGTCACCAGGCTGGAGTGCAGTGGCACAATCTTGGCTCACTAAAACCTCTACCTCCTGGGTTCAAGTGATTACCCTGCCTCAGCCTACTGAGTAGCTAGGGCTACAGGCATGCGCCACCGCGCCTGGCTAATTTTTTGTATTTTAGTAGAGATGGGGTTTCACCATGTTGGCCAGGATGGTCTCGATCTCCTGACCTCGTGATCTGCCTGCTTCGACCTCCCAAAGTGCTGGGATACAGGCATGAGCCTTCACGCCCAGCCTGGTGAGACCCAGTTTTTACAAAATATTTAAAAATTAGAGGCCAGGGCTGGGCATGGTGACTTGTGCCTGTAATCCCAGCACTTTGGGAGGCCAAGGTGGATGGATCACCTGAGGTCAGGAGTTCGAGACCAGCCTGGCCAACATGGTAAAACCCCATCTTTATCTCTACTAAAAATACAAAAATTTGCTGGGTGTGGTGGCACACACCTGTGATTTCAGCTACTTGGGAGGCTGAGGCAGGAGAATCACCTGGACCCTGGAGGTGGAGGTTACAGTGAGCTGAGATCATACCACTGCACTCCAGCCTGGACAACAGAGTAAGACTCTGTCTCAAAAAAAAAAAAATTAGACCAGACATAGTAGCTCACACCTGTAATCCCAGCACTTTGGGAGGCTGAAGTGGGCAGATCACCTGAGGTCAGGAGTTCGAGACCAGCCTGGCCAACATGGTGAAACCCCATCTCTACTAAAAATACAAAAATTAGCTGGGTGTGGTGGTGCATGCCTGTAACCACAGCTACTCAGAAGGCTGAGGTAGGAGAATCCCTGGAGCCCAGGAGGTGGAGGCTGCAGTGAGCCGAGACACCACTACACCTCAGCCTGGGTGACAGAGCAAGACTGTCTCAAGAAGAAAAAAAAATCAGCTGGGCATAGTGGTCCATTCTTGTGGTCCCAGCTACTTGGAAGGCTGAGGTGGGAGGATCACTTGAGCCCAGGAGGTTGAGGCTGCAGTGAGCTGTGTTCGTGCCACTGCACTCCAGCCTAAGCAACAAATGGAGACCCTGTCTCTTAAAAAAAAAAAAAAAAAAAAAAAAAAAGCAAGAAAAGAAGGGTCTCTACTGTGTTCTCTCTTGGAACCCTGGAGAATGAGTGCACAGCTTCATGTGTTATTTTCATGATGTCTTGGAGTCTAGAACAGTGCCTGGCGAATAGTGGATGCCCAATTAAGTGTTTGTTGAATTCACGAGGTGCCTGTGGGACATTTAGGAGACACATTCAGGAAACAGCTGAAGATTCAAGTCTGGATTCACCTCCGATTCAATTCAGAAATGAATTTGAGAGAGGCTCAGGGCAGTCAACATAAATGCTGGTAACTAAGGCCTGGGGAGAGCTGGGAGCGGGGCCCACACAGGGAGCATCAGTAGTAAAGCAGGTGGGATGTGGTTTTCTTTCAGCCTAGACATCTTTGGCATATTAACCACAGAGTAGTATTCACTTCCACAAGGAAATGTGCTCTCTCCCACTTCTCTTGAACTGTGAAGCCCTCTCGGTCTGTCCTCGGTTCCCATGGATACAAGTGAGAAGGGCACAGGGATGGATGGTAACTGCAGCCAGGAGCCCGTCTGGGAACGCTGAGCAGCACGGCCAGATCTGCCAGTTTATCGACAGCGTCCAGAGGTTCAGATTTGTATGTGAGATCTGGTATTTGAATATTGGCAACTACATTAGATTTTTTAAAAAATCCTATTAGAAAAATAAAAACTGTGAGCCAAATCCAGCATGAGGACGGCCGGGGCCCAGCATAGTGAAGAGGCGAGACACCAGAATGCCAGCATCGCAGCACCAGGCAGGGACAGCACAGCCAGGGCGGGAGGACGACAGCCTCCAGGGAAGCCCGGGCAGGGCAAAAGCGTGTCAAGAAGTTGCCAACAGTGTCAACCAGGCAGATAAGGCCGAGGAGTCCCATGTGGCATTTCACAAGGTGACATTTGCCAGATCAGTTTAGCAGAGCTGGGGCGGCTGCCAGGGTTAAAGAGGAACAAGAGGGGAGGTTGGGGAGGATGTGGAAGGAGAGAGTGCAGACAGCTCTTTTAAGAGGCTTGCCTGTGGTGGGCCAAGAGGACCGCCAAGCTCAGCTGAGAGGCCAGGGT
Organism: Sapajus apella; assembly: GCF_009761245.1. Taxonomy (NCBI): domain Eukaryota; kingdom Metazoa; phylum Chordata; class Mammalia; order Primates; family Cebidae; genus Sapajus; species Sapajus apella. The sequence continues at coordinate 901,144 of NW_022437140.1, read as the reverse complement.
GCGTGGAGGGAGGGGCCTGGGAGGCATCTGCTGGAGGATGGTGGTAGAAGATGGGAGAAGTTGGGAGGGGACTGTAAAGAGAGAGTGGGGTGAAGGGTGGGGGCAAATGCGGAATCATGGAGCCAGAGCTAGCCTAGAGTGGGGCAGGAGCAGGTACCAGGCACCTCCTTGGAACAGCCACCCTCACTCCATAGGCCAGAAACGTGATGCAATCACATGTCATTTAATCTTCATAACATCTTTAAGAACACGTTATTTAAAGGTATGTTTCAGATGAGGGTACTGCAGCTCAGAGAGGACCAGTGACCTGTCCAGAGTCACCCAGATGGAATGGCCTGGCCTCTTGTTCCAAGGACCAAAGGCCAAAGTGTTTCCCGGCAACCCACCAGCGCTCCCCAGCCCCTGTCGTGTGTTCCCCATTGCCTGGGCTCCCATCCAGACTTTGCCACTCAGCAGCTGTGTGCCTCCAGGCAAGACACTGCCCCTCTCTGAACCTTGGTTTTCCCATCTGTAAAATAATAGTGGCTGGACGCAGTGGCTCATGCCTATAATCCCAGTACTTTGGGAGGCCGAGGAGGGTGGATCAGCTGAGGTCAGGAGTTGGAGACCAGCCTGGCCAGCATGATGAAACCTCGTCTCTACTAAAAATACAAAAATTAGCCAGGCATGGTGGTATGTGCCTGTAGTCCCAGCTACTTGGGAGCCTGAGGCAGGAGAATCGCTTGAACCTGGGAGGCGGAGGTTGCGGTGAGCTGAGATCGCGTCATTACACTCCAGCCTGGGCCACAGAATGAGGCGCCGAGTCAAAAAAAAAAAAGAAACCATAAGCTGCAAAGATCACAGTGTTCCAAAGCCGGGGTGCAAGGCTGTGCGGGTGGAGGCCATGGGAACTGGGAAGTGAAAGTCCTCGTGCCAGGCAGGGGAGGCCATTAGCACCCTTGGAGGGGGCAGAGCCCACGGCAGGGGACTGAGTGGGCAACTGGAGAGGCAGCAAGCAAGGGAGGGGCTTTTCCCAGCACAGAGTGGCTTGAGCTTATTTGCATCAGCAGGGGGAGAGGCGGTGGAGGGCAAGGGACTGTATTGCCAGAGTACGGAGGCAGGAACTCATGATTCTGCCTACTGCTTCCTCCATGCGGGGCCCCACATGGCCTTGGTACACACATAAGGTACACACCATCCTCAGACCCTCCACGCAGCCGTGCTACCAGAAGGGAGCTGAGGCCCTGGGCTAAAGGACTGGCTGCAGGTCACCTTTTGAACTTGAATCTGACTGAATCCAAAGCTGACCCTGAGAGTGGAAGAAGAACCCCTCTCAACGGACGCCTTAAAGGAAGGAGGGGAGGGGACCAGGGTTCTGGGGGTGATGGTGGAACAAGAACAAGCTCACTGACTGAGAACCTGGGGGAACTCAGGAAACCAGCACCAGCTACTTGGGAGATTGTGCAGGGGAGCCACTTCCCAGCCAGTGAGGACCCTAGAACCTGCCTGGGCCCTCCCGCTCAGGTTTTTGGGGTACTGAAAGATCAACTCAGATTTCACCTATGTCTCTTGCCACTGACAAAATGACCACTACTTGGGCACCAGACAGATTAGGTAGGTCTCTCAGCTTCAATTCAAGTTAGTTTAAGCCAAGCAGGGATAACTGAACTGAAAAAGTAGATAGCTTCAGACCTGGCTGGATCCAGCTACCCACTGCAGCTGCTGGGACCTTCTCTCGTGTTCGCCATCCTCGGCTCTGCTGTCCACAATGTTGGCTTCATTCCCAGAAAGCCCTCCCCACTATTATCAAGGATTGCCCCTGGCAGCTCCAGGCCCATACCTGGCCAGCTTAGCAGCCCCAGTGGACAAAGGGAGCCTTTCTTAATGGTGCCAGTGAAAATCCCAGGGCCAATGCCCATTGAACTAACTTGGGTCATGTGTCGTCTCTGAAGTAGTCATTGGGTCTGACCCATCCTGGCTTGGATGACATATTCCCGTTTAGAGCTGAAAGTGGAAAATCTGCCAGAAAACAAGATGCAGAGCAGGCAGGCCTGGCCAGGATGTCCACAGTACTTCCTTCCCTTGTGCCCAGTGCCCCACCCCTGACTCCACTCCAAGACCTCAGAGCTGGAGCTTCCTGAAGTTCTAACCAGACTCCAGTCCAACCTCACTCCTGAATGCAGAAATAGGGGTACTACAAGGGGAAGCCGGGAGGGTGTGTGGGGTGCTGAAATGACCTGGGACAGACCTGGGTTCCCATCCAGAATTTGCCACTCACCAGCTGTGTGTCTCCAGGCAAGTCACTGACTCTTTCAGGATCTTGGTTTTCCCGTCTGTAAAATAATGATAATAATCAACACATTGACAGCATCTACTATGTACTGTTCCCATTTTAAGCACTTTCTAGATACTTTTTGAAAATCCTCAAATTGACCCTAGGAGGTAGGTACCATCACTATCATCCCTGTATCATAGTTGAAGATGAGTGATTCGAGATATGTCAGGTGACAAGCTCAAGGTCACACTGTTAGCAACAGACTCCTCAGGAGCAGAACTAATGTGAATAAACGTGGCTGGCCCGGCGCCCGGGGCAGATACCTGGGAAGAGCCATGAGCTTTGTGATGACCAAGGAGCAATCTGAGTGTGTGCTTGGTGGGTTCTTACAGAGGTAGGAAGAGGCCAGAAAAGACTCCATCAGCTGTTGCTGAAAAAGTCTTGCAGCCTCCCCTCAGCCCTAAAACCTTCCCTGAGAGGTGTGGGGGAGCACAGAACAGGAAGGTGGGGGTGGTGGGAGGAGGGTGGGGCTGTGAGGGGGAAGGGAGGGGGTTCTCCTTTCTAAGCCTTCATCCAGTCCCATTTTATCCTCACAACAGGTTAGCAAAAGGAAACTCAGAGAGGGGAAGTGTTTCAGCCAAGGCACAGCAAAGGTCCAGTTTCTGGATCCCAGTGCTCCGTTGTCTCATCTTTTCCACTCTGGGGATCCAGGAGTCATTGGCCCAGCCTCCCAGTGTGTGGGGGGAGCTCATGCTCTGGGGGTGGGAGAGACCAACCTGTCAGTGACTTGAAGTGTAATCGGTTTGGGGGTGGCAGACACGAAGTCCTGGTGGGAGGCACCCACTAGCCGCCCACCCACCAAGGCTGAGTGTGTGGGTTTCAGGGGCAGCAGCTGAAAGGAGGCAGGTTCTCAGAGGACAGTGACCAGTGGCCACCAACCCCCACCAGTCAAGGCAACTGAGAACTGTGGGTCCACAGAGTTTGGCAAGTTAGGGGTCACTGGTGACCTTGGCCAGAGCAGTGACAGAGAAAATGCAGGTAGGAAAAGACAGATGACAGATGTCTGTCTGCATCCTGTAGAAATGAAAGGATGAAAATAACATGGAAGGGTGACAGGTGCCAAGACCAGAGGAGGGGGCTCTAAGGCATGCCAGCAAGGAACACCCTTGCTTCCCTGAAAACAGGGAAAACTGAGTGCAGGGTGTATGGGAACTCTCTATACTATCTTTGTAACTTTTCTGTAAATCTAACACTGTTCTAAAATAGAAAGTTTATTTAAAAATGTTGATGGCAAGAGGTGAGAGTGGGTGTGGCTGGAGAGTTTGTAGGTGGCTGGTGGGGAGGCAAGAATTTGAGGAAGGAAGAGCTTAGATGCATTTTAGGGCTTCTGATTTTTGGATGCAAAATTGAGTGTGCAAGATGAGGGGATGGGGGGGAGTGGGAAGAGCTGTGAGCTAGGACAAGTCAAAGGAAGCTGGAAGAGGCTGAGGCCAGAGATGCACATGGCCAGCCATCTGTCTGCCCCTCCCTGGCTGTAGGGTCTGCTTCCTCCCCAGAATCCTGCTCTCCGTGCCTAAGGATGGGGGGGATGGCTGAAGCTCTGTCCCCCATGGCTCTCCCCACTTCCATTTCCCACACTGTGTCACCCATTCCCTTAGGGATCCCCACTGTACCCCAACCACACCTACTGGCCAGTTGGTCTAGGCCACACGGCCTGGCTCTGTCCCTGCCTGGGCTTCATTCTAGTGGGGACCATGAAAAAATTACCAAGGCCAGTGGTCTCTAGGCATAGTAGGCACTGACTTCCCAAGGCAGGGGCCTGAGAATATTTTGAGTTTTAAGAGGGTTCTCCCAACTCCAGAGCGCCAGGAACCACTGCTGCACATATGCAGCCCTGCTCTCCTTCTCTTGGCATAGCCAATTACCCAACACAGAACTCAGAGACCCAGCTCGAACCACCTCCTCCTCCACCGTGCAGACAGGGCCAGGTGAAGTCAGCTCAGGGAGGTCAAGACTGGAGGCTTTGTAGTGGTGGAAAAGGCTGCTGAGAGCTGTGGACAGCTTCAAGGTCCCAACCCAGCAAAGAACGGAGTTCTGGGAGGCCCTGGCATGGTGTCCACTCCCTTGCAGGGGACTTTTCTGAGTCTCCCCTCCCCTTCTGGGCTCAGAGCTTTAGGAGATAAAGGTGCCAAGAGGCTGGCCCTGAGCGTCCTTGGAGCCCTGCCCTGGGAGTCTGGGGTTAGATGCTGCTTCCGGAACTCTACTTGGGACTCCTCTGGGAGGCGTGAGGCTTGGGAGAGAAGGCAAAGGATATCCTAGCTGGTTTCATCTGAGAAGGCACAGGCGTGGAAGGGAGGAGAGGCCGGGAATGGAGGGATAATGGGCTGGGTAGAGGCTGAGAATGACCCGGAATGAATGGTCATGGAGCCGAGATGGGGGGCTGCGGTTGGGAATTGTGAACTGGGATCAGGATGAGACTGGGATGAGCTGGACTGAGGAGGATGCTGTGAGAAATGTTGGAGGGCTGGGACACGTGCTAAGCATGGGGCTGAAGCTGGGATGGGAAAGGAACTGGGTTGGCTTTGGAAGTGGGATGCACATGGCAGTGGATAGTGATGGGATAGACTAGGAGGCATGGACCCCTAAGGGTCAGAGAGGGGCTGCGGATGGGCCAAGGATGGGCTGCTATGTGTGAGCTGGGTTGAGATGAAAATGGGTTTAAGGTAGGATGGGACGCTCCGGGAATGGAGATCAATGAAGCAGTGGGTGGGGACTGGGCTGAGTTCGGGGCTAGAAGGAGGGCGAGCACCGAGGTGACCGACGGGGCAGGTGAGGGTTCGGGACGTGGGTGGGGCGGGCACGGGAGCGGCGCTTAGGGGCGGCGGGTGAGGGGCGCGAGGGCGCCCGGGGCAGGCCGGGAAGGGGGGGCGGGCCTCCCCCTGGGCCGGGCCGGGGCGGCGCTAGGACCGAGCGAGCGGAGGGAGCGAGCCGGGCGGAGCCAGCGCCCCCCGCCCCCCGCCGGCCGGCTCCCCTCCCCCGGCCGCTGGCTCGCTCGGCTCGCGACGCTGCAGAGGCTCCGAGGCGGCGGCGGCGACTCCCTCTTTCCCTCCCTCCTCCTCCGTCCGCCCGTCCGTCCGCGCGTCTGTCCTTTCGACCCAGTCCGGCCTGAAGCATGGCCGGCGTCAGCTTCAGCGGCCACCGCCTGGAGCTGCTGGCGGCGTACGAGGAGGTGATCCGGGAGGAGAGCGCGGCCGACTGGTGAGCCCCCCGCCCCCGCCCCCGGCCTCTTTGTCCCCGCGCCGCCGCCGCGCCTTTGTTTCCCTCCCGCCCCGCCGCCCTGCCGCCCGGAAGGGAGGGGGACCCCGAAATGGTGCAGCGGGCCGGGAGAGCCGGGAGGGGCTGCCTTTGTGTGCGCCGGGGGAGGGGCCGGCGGGCCAGGCGGGGCACTGCCGGGCCCCAAGCGCTGGGAGGCGGCCCCAGGCGCGCGGTGGGAGCGGCGGCCGGACGCGGCCCGGAGGACGCGGGGTCCCGATTTGGGGCCCGGGGCCGCGTGGCCCTGCGGGAGCCCATCCCCCACCCCACCTCCCGGGCTCGGGGGACAGGTGTGCACGGGGCGGCCAAGGGCACCTTCGCCACCTTCGAGCGGGCGAGGTCCGGACGGGGACGGGGCGGGGATCTAGCTAGCGGAGCCAGCGCAGCCTGCCGGGCTCATCCCGGCTGGGCCACAGCACAAAGGAAAGCGAGGGCGGGGGAGGAGCGGAGCGAGCTGGGGGCCGGGCGCCCCGCCCACCGGGGGCCTCTCGGACTGGGCCACCCTCCCCCCTACCCCCGCCCCGCAACCTGGGCTGGAGTGAGGTGGAAGGATGTTCCCTGCCACATGCGACCGCGAAGTGACTGCCTTATTGCCGCGGGTCGCGGAGGAGGCAGGGGTGAGCTCTCCTCCTCTACCTGAACGGGACTGCGGGGACTAGGCAGCTGGGCTAGGGGGCACCGAGCTGCCTTTCTAAGGGACCAGCTGAGGTTCCTTGGGAGGAAGCCCTCTGGAGAACAAGTGTGGAGGGAGCCCCCAAAGAGGGCTGAGGAGGTGAGCAGATCCACGAGCCCCTAGCAAGGGGCATTTGGTCCCTGATGAGGGAGGAGCTGGGCCGCCCCTCTCTCCGCCCCCCAGCTGTTGTCTCCCCCTGAGCTGGGGGAAGGGATGGACCACCTGCTCTGGGGCTGGCGGCCCAGGGTGGTGGAAAAAAGAAACCGGGGGGTTCCTCACTGCCCCATCCTGGAATCCTCTTCCTCGAGTAATACTCTTCTCCTGGGGAAGGTTCCCATCTGGTTCCTAGGCCTCCTCTCCCTGCTGGCAGATGGGAACAGGCTCTTATTGAGGAAACTGAGGCAAAGAAGAGGGTGGGACTGAGGGACCCCGCTTGGGCTGGCTTTACCTGTACACTGGGAGGGCAGCCAGATGGGGACTCTGACATGGGGGCTGGAGGAGGGAACGAGATGGCTGGGCATCCATGGCACGGTACTGCAGCACTGGCCAGCAGCCAGGCCTGGAGGGATGGACGCGGGAGACAAGCTCTCCTGTCCTGCAGGTCAGTCACAGGAGAGGCCAGCACAGGCTCAGCAGGCAGGCGGCCCACCCATTGTCTCAACCCTGCTCCAGGGGGCCTGAGATCATGAGAGGAGCTCTGGGCAAGAGGCCGGCTTGGCCTGGAGAAGGAGCTGGCTTTGGGATAAGGCCCCGCCTGAAGAGAGGCACAGCTCACCCCAGAACACCTCCTTCGCCCTCCAGTCTGGAGGGATGCTATATACCACTAGCCCGTTTTCTCCTAAAAGCAGAGCTCTGGTGGCCTATTGCCAGGGCCACACAACCCCTGCTGCCCTACATCTTGCTCAACAGAGGCCTGCCCCCCACCCCCGCCCCGCCAGCAGCATCAGTGTGGCCAAAGCGAGTTATTCATCACTGGTGTGCGTCACCCCCCATCTGGGTTGTGTGTGGGACACACACAGATGCACACATGTACCCTCGCACATGCACACATTCGTTCACTAAGGGCCCAGATAGCATTTTGAAAAAAGGGTGTGAGGATCACTTTCTGCACAAGAGGACATGAGTACCCCAGCACCGAGCATGGAACCATGGGTGCAGTGAGATCTGAAGACTCAGAGGCAGACCCTGCACATAGATCCAGAGGGAGGGGCGTCTTGGGTAAATTGCTGTCTGCCCCCTCTTACCTTGTCTCCAGTGGGAGGGGTGGTTGGGGGGAGTTCACTTCTAGGTGGCAGGGCCTCTGAAGTGGACCACTACTCTGGCGCAGGGAGCAGGGGACCCAGGAAATGAGGTTGTATAGTGGGAAGGGCCACTGTTGCCCTGGTTGTGATATGACTCACTGTGACCATACACAAGTTCCTGGTCCTCTTGGAAAGACAGGGATTGGGCCCAGCCCTACCTGCCTTTTAGCACCACCATCCTGAGAGTGATGGTCCTGAGGGGTCCACCTGCCGCCAGCTGCCCACCTGAGCTCACCCCAGGGCCTCTGGAACTGCAACATTCTAGCTTTCACCTCACGCAAGTTCAGTTTCTGGGTAGATGTCTTCTAAGTTGGTGTCAATATCATACATACTTCTGGTGTGCAGTGTGCTGGACCCCAGGCCCTGAGAGCAGGATGTGCTGATTGACTGAGTCAGCATTCCTGCCTTCACGAGGCTTACAATTGGGGTCGGTGTCTGTCTCCAGGAGTTGGAGCTGGTGAGATGTGTAGGTGCCTGGCCCCTACCCCATCCTGATTCTGTTTCACCAGCTCCCACCTGGTGCACCACCAGGCTCGGGGTGCCTCTGATGGGGTTGAGAAGCACTGGTCTTTGTATTCCTGCTGGGATGTGGTGGGTGCTCTGGGAGACGCAGCTCAAGGGAGACTGCTGGGGGCCAGCACTGGGCCCTGAAGAACGGAAGGATTCCACTGGGAATAGGAATGGGGTAGAGGAGCAGGTCTTGCCTTCCATGCGAAGAGAACCACATAGGTAGAGCCTCCAAAGTGCACCCTGTCCAGAACCCTGCTTGGGTCAGGGAGCTGTCAGAGGTGTGGCCCAAGTGTGTGGTGTGGATAGGGCGGTCCAGTGGAAAGGGAGGCTGGAGGGTTTGAACTGGGGTATGGTTTCTACTGGGGAAGGGCTGTAGCTGGAGCAGGAAAAGGTGGCCTGAGGTGGGTAGGCAGGGCCTTAGGATGAAAGGTGCCCCAGAGAGCCTGGGCACGTTAAGACAGGTGATCTCAGGGAGGTGTGATGTCTAGAGCAGTCTCTGGGAACTAGGGTCCCTGGGCTCTTCAGTTTCTCATCTGTGTATGGAGAGGGACAGAGCCTGCTTCTCTCAGGGCCCTTTGTTCCCGTAGTGGGTTAGAGCAGCAGGACAGGTGGTGGGACAGCTGTGCTGGAAGCAGCTGTCAGGGACAGGCCAGGGCTGGGGGCTACAGTTGGACTAGGAGCTCCGAGCCCTACAGCCCACCTGAGTCCCTTCCTGGAGGTAGGAAGTGGGGAATCCAGGAAGGGGAAGGGCCACAGCCATTTGGCCCTGGCCATAACTCCTGAGATGTACCCTCCGTCCCTCCCGCCTTCATTTCCTTCATCCCTTCACTTCCCTCCTTTCTCTTCTTCCTCCTCTCCTTGTTTCTCCCTCTGCTTCTCCCCTCCCCTTTCTCTTCCCCCTTGCCCTCCCTTTCTGCCTCCCCTCCTCACAGCCCCAGCCTCATGCCTTGGCACCTGGGGAACAGGAGTTTGGAGAAGGGGTTGAGCCCTTCCAAACCTCAGGGGCAAGGCCCTTCCTCCTAGGCTCTGGCTTTCCTCCCTCCCAGAGGGTCCTTAGCCTGGGCCTGCATGGGGTGATGGGGGAGGCATCTCTGCATTCCTTTCCGTGAAATGGATGCTCTGTCACCGCAGCCTATCAAAAGGAGCCAGGGCACACGAAGCCAGGGAGGAGGAGGAAGGAGGAAGGCTGCCAGGTCAGCTTTCTGTTGAAGCTCAGGCAGAAGGAAGGAAAGGCCAGCAGTCTCAGGAGGCCTCAGCCAGGGCGGAGGCAGCCTGGGGGCTGGAAGGCCTGGAGCTCCTGGCCACCCTGAGGCCACAGTCTGGGCGAGAGTGACTGCAGTGACCTCATCCCCATTTCAGAGAGGCGGAGATTGAGACTGAGGGCGGGTCCCCAGGGTCCTTTGTGTTCAAGGAGAATGCAGCTGGGGTGGGCCAGTCGTGTGCCAATTGCAGGGTTGCCACGGTTACTGGGGGATGCCCAGAGTGGTGGGAGCATCAGGTTCTCTCTCCTCCTCCTTCCCTCCCTGGGGGAGGAGCTGCGGGAGGAGCAGCAGCGGGGACCAAGGCACGTGCCAGGTAAGTTCCTGGCACTAGCCAATGGGGGGTGAGGATGGTGGTAGCCAGGAAACAGTAACCAAGGAACCGTCACCTTGGAATCTCCATCACACACCCGCTCCACTGGGTTGTAGGCTGGCAGGGCCAGGGCCGAGATGTGGCACACTGAGCTTGACCAGTCAGCAATTTCTCCCCTCACTGCCTGCTCCCCACCTGACCCAGGCCTCCAGCGGCACCCTGTTGGGCTCCTGCTTGAACCCATGCGTGGCCCTGTTGTCATGGCGACCGCAGGAGCCCTCCCCGTTCCTGTCCTTCCCACTCCATGTCCCTCCACTCCCCAGAGCTGTCCCCACCCAGAATTGGCAGCCTGGGCCCTGACAGTTTGACAGCCACCCCTCCCTCTCCCCAGGGCTCTGTACACATATGAGGATGGCTCCGATGACCTCAAGCTTGCAGCGTCAGGAGGTAGGAATTCCAGCCATTCCTTCGCCTTCCTCTCCACCCCTCCTCAGTTGTTTTCTTCCCCACCCACCTGGCTCCGCGCCACCTCCCTGCCTGCATCCACACTTGTCTGGGTCTGGCAGGTGTCCTTCCTTCGGTCATCCCTGTGTCTCCAGGGTGGGGAGGGAGCTCGGAGCCTTGTTGAGTGTTGGACTTCTGAGAAGGCTGAGCCTCCAACAGGGAAAGTGACTTGCCTGAAGCCACACAGCTGGGACGCTTTGGGGGAAGGGCCCTATTCACCACCTTCCCCAGAGCCAGAAGGCTTGATTTTGCCTCTGGGCACTGGCACCTGGTGAGACATGGTGATGTGTGAAGAATGAGACCTGAGGATGTGTGAAGAACAAACACTTCCTCAGTTCTACCCCAAATAGGCCCTGCAGGAGGCAAAACTAGATCCCTGTGCACCCCGCCCCTGCCCCCATACAGACCAACACGAAACTGGGACCCACACATCCCAGAGGCCAGAAGACCCCTTTTGGTGCCTGGGGAGCCCAGGAGGAGTCTTTCCTTTGAGTTCTAGGCTCTTTTTGGGAAGGGTTTAGGAGGCAGAGAGCCCTGACACTCTCCTGATTACTCCAGAAGGGGGCTTGCAGGAACTTTCAGGCCACTTTGAGAACCAGAAGGTCATGTACGGCTTCTGCAGCGTCAAGGACTCCCAAGCTGCTCTGCCAAAATACGTGCTCATCAACTGGGTATGTGGCCGTGGCTGGGGAAGGGAGCTTAAGGCCCAGAGCAGTCACCCTTACCCTCAGCCCTCTGGAAAGGGAACCCCACCAGCCCCAGAGAAGATGCACCCTATCATGTAGGGCCCCTCTTGTCCTTTCCTGACCCCCTCTTTGCTGGGTACTTTGCAGGTGGGTGAAGATGTGCCTGATGCCCGTAAGTGCGCTTGTGCCAGCCATGTGGCCAAGGTGGCTGAGTTCTTCCAGGTGTGTGTATGGGGCCAGGGCTCTTGAGAGCGGGGACAGCCACCAGGGCCTGCATGCTGAGGTTGTGATGGCGGCGGTGGGGGGGCCGACTGAGCACCGCCATCTTCTTGTGGAAGGGCGTCGATGTGATCGTGAACGCCAGCAGTGTGGAAGACATCGACGCAGGTGCCATCGGGCAGCGGCTCTCCAACGGGCTGGCGCGGCTCTCCAGCCCCGTGCTGCACCGGCTGCGGCTGCGAGAGGATGAGAATGCCGAGCCTGTGGTTAGTGTGTTTTTGGCACCCGTGGGCTCTGCCTTCGTGGCCTGGTGCCTGAGACTGGCCTGTCCAGTTCCTCTTAGTCCTCACCCTTTAGGTGTGGGGGGGGTCCCAGAGCATTCAGTCTGCTCATTCTGGGTCCTTTGACACCGAAGGGCACCACCTACCAGAAGACAGACGCAGCTGTGGAAATGAAGCGGATTAACCGAGAGCAGTTCTGGGAGCAAGCCAAGGTATGGAACCCTGAGCCTGGCCCGGCTGAGCCGCCCCTCATGGGCCCCATGGGGCAGCTCTGTGTCCCTCAGTGCAGCGTCATGGTTCATGCCACATGCCCACCTCCTGCCCTGGGTTAGGGACGAGCCGGAGGGGCAGGGGCCAGGCGCCCAGGCTCAGGGCCTACCCTTGCTCACACCGGGGCTCGCAGAAGGAAGAAGAGCTGCGGAAGGAGGAGGAGCGGAAGAAGGCTCTGGATGAGAGGCTTAGGTTCGAGCAGGAGCGGATGGAGCAGGAGCGGCAGGAGCAAGAGGAGCGTGAGCGGCGCTACCGGGAGCGGGAGCAGCAGATCGAGGAGCACAGGTGAGCCCTCCCGCCCAGCAGTGCTCCAGGGCCCCCCGGGCACACCATAACGGGTGCTGGCTGCTTGTCGTTCCAGGAGGAAACAGCAGACTTTAGAAGCGGAAGAGGCCAAGAGGCGGTTGAAGGAGCAGTCCATCTTTGTAAGTTCTTTGCCCAGGCTTCCGGTCTCCTGGTCAGGGAAGTGAGGATGGTCCCTGTGTTCTGGGCCTTGTGGGGAGATGAGGGCTTGGGGGACGGTGCTGGGTGTTCTGGGGACCTGCATGGGCATGGGGTGCAATGGAGTATCGGGCCGGGTACCTCGTTATCTGGGGCTCTGGCCATGGAAAAAGACTACCTTGGAGAAGCTTGTGCTCTAGACTGGAAGAGAAAATCCATCTAGACCCAGAGCCTCACTGACCAGGCTCCCCCTCCTCTCCTGGGGGTGGGGGGGGCTCTAGGCAGATTAGACACTGTTTTTATGCTCTAGGGGCTGCCAGGCCTGGTCCCACCAGAGGAGTGCTGTGGGCAGCGTGGGTGCGTCTGGGCCAGTGCTGAGCATCTGTAGCCAGTGTGCAGTGTGTCCTTGGAAGGAGCCACTTTTTCCAGGGGTGCTGTCTGAACCTCTAGACGTTGGGAAGGGCGCATAGGTCCTGTGGATTGGTCCCTGAAAATCACAGCCAAGTCACATCTTCATGCTTTGAATTTAGTATTTCAGAAATAGCTAATGTCATACAGGACTGAGCATAGCTTAGTTCAGGAAGGAAGGTGGGTTGATAGTCATCTGGATTGGGACTGTGGTGGGCAGATGCAGGGCTGTGGGGACTCAAATGGGCTCCAGAGTCACACCCACAGGAGACTGAGAGACAGGAGGCAAGACAGTCCTGTAGGCACCGGCATAAGTCACTCCAGTCACATTGGCCCTTAGATGGGATGGGGACGATGTGTGGCTGGTAAGCTCCAGCCCCAGTCATTCATTCAACACACACCTGCCACCTGCCACCTGCAGAACATGATGGAGAACAAGCTGGGCAAGACCTTTTTTTTCATAATAAGTTGATTCATGTATTTGTTTTAATTATGGTAAAATATACATAACATAAAATGTATCACTTCAGCCATTTTAAAATCTGCAGTTCACTAAGTGGCATTAAGTTTATTCACATTGTTGGACGACCACCACCACTCTCCATAAAGCACAAATTCTCCCCCTCCCCACTCACCAGCCCCTAGCAGCCACCATTCCACTTTCTGTCTCTATGAAGCTGACTACTCTGGGGACCGCCTATCAGTGGAATCATACCATATTTGTCCTTTTGTGTGTGGCTTATTTCACTTAGCATGATGGCCTTAAAGTTCATCCGTGTGGTAGCATGCGTCAGAATTTCCTTCCTGTTGAAGGCTGAATCCTATTCCATTGTATGGATATATTATTTCCTTTCACAGTGGTTTTTTTTTTTTTTTTTTTTTTGTGACAGAGTGACGCTCTGTTGCCAGGAGCCAGTCTGGAGAGCAGTGACACGATCTCGGCTCACTGCAACCTCTGCCTCCCAGGTTCAAGTGATTTTCTTGCCTCAGCCTCCCGAGTAGCTGGGATTACAGGCACGCGCCACCACGCCCAGCTAATTTTTTGTGTTTTTAGTAGAGATAGGGTTTTGCCATGTTGGCCAGGCTGGTCTCAAACTCCTGATCTCAGGTGATCCACCCACCTCTGCTTCCCAGTGTTGGGATTACAGGCATGAGCCACCAGGCCCGGCCAATAGTGCAATGGCGTGATCTCTGCTTACCGCAATCTCTGACTCCCGGGTTCAAGCAATTCTCCTGCCTCAGCCTCCATGTAGCTGAGATTACAAGCATGTGCCACCACGCCCCGCTAATTTTTTGTATTTTTAGTAGAGTTGGGGTTTCTCCATGTTAGTCAGGCTGGTCTTGAACGCCTGACCTCAAGTGATCCACCCACCTTGACCTCCCAAAGTGCTGGGATTACAGGTGTGAGCCATCTCTCCTGGTCTTTTTTTTTTTTTTTTTTTGAGACAGTCTCACTCTGTCGCCTAGGGCGGAGTGCAGTGGCACGATCTTGGCTCACTGCAACCTCCACCTCTTGGGTTCAAGCGATTCTCCTGCCTCAGCCTCCTGAGTAGCTGGGATTACAGGCAGGCTCCACCATGCCTGGCTAATTTTTGTATTTTTAGTAGAGACAGGGTTTCACCACGTTGGTCAGGCTGGTCTCAAACTCCTGACCTCGTGATCTACCCGCCTTGGCCTCCCAAAGTGCTGAGATTACAGGCGTGAGCCACTACACCTGGCCTGATAAAGTTTATTTTTATGCTGACATTTCAAATACACACACATGCAGGTAGACAGATAGTGTTGTGAACCCCCTGACCTGACTTATTTTCACCAATTATCATCATTTCAGGCAAAATCTGAAAGAGCTTACCATTATTTTCTAGTCCTATCTGGTCCCTCAAGTATAGTTCACGTAACAGTGAAAGTGGACATTCTCGCAGGTCACTGTGGTAGCCTTGCCACTTCAGGTCCTCTAAGGAAGGGCACATGTGAGAGACTTTGGGATTTAGCATCATAAAATGCTTTCTCTTGGCTTAAGATGCTGTTCTGCTTTCTCTCCCATTAAGAATTGTGTTCCATGTCTGGGTTCCCTTTTTGCCTGGGCTGCAGGGGAGCTCTCATGTGTCTGAAAATGCTTTAGGCACAGCAATGGCTTTGACCCATGTGGTTAGTGTATTGACCTCTCTCCATTCCCTGGGCCTTACTTGTTTTGGTGTTGTTCACATGGTCGGTAGTTAAAGCCTTTGGGGTAGCTGCCTCTGGTCCTTTCTTGAACAAGGCAGAGGAACCAAGCAAGTGAGATTGCAGCAGGCAGGGGGCAGAGCCCCAGCAAAGGCTGGTGGGACATAGGATCGTGGGAAGGCAAAGAGCCTGTGCTGACTGGAACCCCGTGGGCTGAGGAGCAGGGGAAATTTGATTGGGAAAGGAGAACGAGGTCAGAGGAGGAGTTAGACTTCATTCTGGGGGTCAGAAAGTTACCGCTGAGGTGACAGCTCTCCTGAGGTGGGATGCTACAAAGGGTCCTTCCCCTAGTGCCCCTGACAGATAAGCTTAAGTTCTAGATTATATGCTCAAAAACCAGAGCAGCCCTGGGACTTCACCCCTTACAGCCCTTCCTGTCCAAGCTGCCCCCTGAGCAGCAGCGGATGCCGAATCAAATAAGAAGCCGTTGATGTGTGAGTTCAGTTGAGCAAACAGGCGCCCGCCTTGTGCTGGCCACCTGGAGACCCCAGTCATCCTGTGTTGCTCACGGCGGGTGGCAGGAGACTCCGGAAACAGGAACTTAGGATGTGGTGTCATCGTGGTGGAAGCCAGGAGCACTCTGTGGGGACCCAGAGGAGGAAGTGACCTGAACAAGCGAGGGACCTCTTCCCCAGGAGGCTCTGCCTACCCTGCAGTTGGAAATCAGAGGGCCTGGCCTGGCCCCAGGGCGGGGAGCAGGCATTTGGGAGAGAGGCTGAGCTCCCATGCTGAGGCTTGGAGGTGGGAACGGGTGTGCCTGTTCTGGGAACTGTGACTGCGTCGTGCTGAGGACTTGATGTCTACATTTCACTGTATGTGGGCGCCTTGGGTGGGGGCTGGGGCAGGGGGTGGTGTTGGAGAGGTGACGGCTAGGTCAGGCAGGGGTGGGGACATTGGCCAAGCGATGGCCCTTCCTACCCAAAACAACGTGTGCAGTGGGCAGGTGGAGCCAATAGGTGATGGTGGGGCCAGGGGCAAGCGGGTGGCACAAGCCTGGCTTATGGGTGCTGCAGCGAGCCCCTGGTGATGGCTGCTTCAAGGCTTGCAGGTGGTGTCTCCAGGGCTCTGGCACCTCAAGAGAAACTGGAATTCTGACTTCAGCATGAAAGTTCCTGGTTTTTAAGTGGTGGCAACTAATTAACATGGTTTAAAAATATCATACCAGCAAAACAAAAGCCATCTGTGGGTCATATTTAGCCAGTGCTTGCTGTGGCTCTTGGGAACCCCTGAGAGATTTTAAGCTCAGGAAAATAATGGTCTAAACCACATTTTAGAAAGGTCCTCTCAGGGCCTATGGAGAGCAAATAAGGCAGGTACCAGTGAGGATGGCTGGGCCGTGATGCCATGGTCCAGGCAGCAACATTGGGAGCATGGTGACCCCGGCACTGGGGTAGGAGGTCCGAGAAAAGTTATCTGCAAAACTTAAGAGTGCTCCTGGATGGCTCTAGGCTTCTGCTTAGATATGGGGATGAGCAAGCAGGTGAATGAGCCTGGTGCCCAGAGGCCTGGCAGGTCAGAGATGAGGTGGTCAAGGGCCCTGAAGGAAGAGAGGCCTGTGTGACTTGGTTTCAAGGGGCAGAGGTACCAGCTCTGAGAACCTTCCTGCCAGATCATGAAAGAAGCATGGGGGCTATCAGAAGGCTGGGCATTGGTGGCTCATGGCTGTAGTCCATCCTACCGCTTTGGGAGGCCAAGGCAGGAGGATCCCTTCAGCCCAGAAGTTTGAGACCAGCCTGGGAAACATAGGGAGACCCTCACTTCTACAAAAAAAATTAAAATTAGCCAGGTGTGGTGGTGGAAACCTGAGGTGGGAGGATTGCTGGAGCCCCAGGAGGCAGAGGTTGCAGTGAGCTGTGATTGCGCGATTGCACTTCAGCCTCCGTGACAGAACAAGAACCTGTCTCAAAAACAAAATAAATAAATAAAATACAGAAAAAAGAAGGTGGATAGGTGCACCAGACCCTGTCTCTTTGGTTTCTAGGGTGACCATCGGGATGAGGAGGAAGAGACCCACATGAAGAAGTCGGAGTCAGAGGTGGAGGTGAAAGCGGGGGCACCAGCCAGGTGAGGTGGGCAGGGACTCCCTCAGCTGGCCTGGCCCAGCCTCAGCCTTTTCCTTGTGCCATCAGGAGGCAGCAGCCATTATTGCCCAGCGGCCTGACAACCCACGGGAGTTCTTCAAGCAGCAGGAAAGAGTCGCGTCGGCCTCTGCGGGCAGCTGTGATGTGCCCTCGCCCTTCAACCACCGACCAGGTAGTCCTAGGCCTCACCCCCACCCAACCCCACTCCTCAGGTTATGGCCCTGAGCCTCTCTGGGACTCTCTTGGAAGGGAAGCCTTGCCCAAGGAACCCTTGGAGAAGGCGACACCCTTCATCCAGCGTGCATCCACCCACCACTTCCCAGGTGGCAGGACCCCAAGAAAGGCCAGGGGTGGTGTCGAAGTCGCTTGTGGCTAAACAGTGGGGAGTGCTGGGACCTGAGGGGCAGCTCTGGCCTGGGCTGAGGCACAGCACTGGCCACGGGGAGCAGCCAGGCTGGGGTGAACTAGGTCTGGCCTGGAAGACCGGGGTGCATGCGGGCTAGGCTCTTGCCCAGGCCCTGAGTGAGCCTCCTGGAGCTTGCACTCAGGTGTCCCTGTTCTGCTTATCACTGTGCTGCTTTTGCCTTCCCTGAAGCTCTTCCCTACCCTGTCTGCTGGCCTGAGTGTGCTTGCCCCATGCTGGGGTCCCGATGCAGGCCATGTCTGCTGTGCTGCTCTCAGGCTGGCTGTGTGTCTGGGGCTGGTGTGAGGCTGCGGCTGGCTTGGCTGAGTGCGCCCTGGCTGAAGGCAGCTTGGACATCCAGGGCCAGCCCTGGGGGCGGGACAGGCCTTGGCAGGGGTGGGGGAGACTGACCCTCTCTTGTCCTCTGTCTCTTTCTCTGTCTGTCTCTCTCGGCAGGTCGTCCGTACTGCCCTTTCATAAAGGCATCGGACAGTGGGCCTTCCTCCTCCTCCTCTTCCTCCTCTTCCCCTCCACGGACTCCCTTTCCCTATATCACCTGTCACCGCACCCCAAACCTCTCTTCCTCCCTCCCATGTAGGTAGCAGCCCCAGGCCTCGGCGGGGGTGGTAAGGAGGGCCCCGCTTCCCAGCAGCCCCCCACCGTCACTCCCCCAGCCTGACCGCTGATCTCTGGTGTTTGTCCCCAGGGCAGGCACTGCCTGCCTCTTGCCCCTGGCCCTGTGGGGCACTGGCCCCAGGGGCCTAGCTTACAGGGTCTGGAGCTGTAGTCTGGCCCCTGGGGGGGGCTGGGGAGCTCCCAGCCCCCACCCAGACTCCAGAGAGGAGGTGCTGGCCAGGCCCCAAGGTGGACAGTCCTGTCCCACCCGCCTCCCCTGCCCTCACTGACCCATCTGGGGTTTGTTCCACAGGCAGCCACCTGGACAGCCACCGGAGGATGGCGCCCACTCCCATCCCCACGCGGAGCCCATCTGACTCCAGCACCGCCTCCACCCCTGTTGCTGAGCAGATTGAGAGGGCCCTGGATGAGGTCACATCCTCACAGCCTCCACCACTGCCACCACCACCCGCATCAGCCCAAGGTGAGAGAGGGACCCTACCTGCACCAGGGCTCCCATCGGCATTCCCTGGCTGAGAGCCCCAGGTTGCCATGGTAACCATTCTCCAGGGATCTGGGCCACCCAACACTAAGAATGCACTGCCCTGGAGGCGGCTGTGCGGGGAGGAGCCCTGGTGTGCAGTCAGACCTGCCCTCTCTAAAGCTCAGCACCTGACTTCTCAAGTGGGAATCAGGCCTTCCTCCCAGAGCTGCCAAGGGGCTTAAAGTCACTGGGGTCACTGGGTAAGGGGGCAGTGGGACACCTGCATGGAAGTCCCTGGCTCCCTCATTCCTCACATTGTTGGACAACCACCACCACTGTCCATAGGGCAGGGTCTCCATCCGCCCCCAAGGGAGCTAATTGCATGTCTCCTCTGCCTGTGCTGTGACAGAGACCCAGGAGCCCAGCCCTAGCCTGGACAGTGAGGAGACCAGAGCAGCAGACCCTCAGGCCTGGGCCGGCCCCATGGAGGAGCCCTCCCAGGCACAGGCACCTCCCCGGGGGCCAGGCAGCCTTGCAGAGGACTTGATGTTCATGGAGTCTGCAGAGCAGGCTGTCCTGACTGCCCCTGTGGAACCTGCCACAGCCGACACCACTGAGGCCCACGACGCAGCTGACACCATTGAAACCGACACTGCCACTGCTGACACCACTGTTGCCAACAATGTACCCCTTGCCACCACCAGCCTCATTGACCTATGGCCTGGCAATGGGGAAGGGGGCTCCTCACTCCAGGGCGAGCCCAGGGCCCCCACACCACCCTCAGGTACTGAGGTCACCCTGGCAGAGGTGCCCCTGCTGGACGAGGTGGCTCCGGAGCCACTGCTGCCAGCAGGCGAAGGCTGTGCCACCCTTCTCAACTTCGATGAGCTGCCTGAGCCGCCAGCCACCTTCTGTGACACCGAGGAAGTAGAAGGGGAGCCCCTGGCCACCCCCCAGGCCCCAATTCTGCCCTCGGCCCTTGAGGAGCTGGAGCAAGAGCACGAGCAGGAGCCAGAGCCCCACCTGCTCACGAATGGCGAGACCACCCAGAAGGAGGGGACCCAGGTGCAGCAGGGGCTGCCTGGTGGGAGGGATGAGAGGGAGTCCAGGCTGAGCAGGGCACTGGTTCTGCATTGCTCAGGCTTGCACCAGTACCCCCTTTCTGTGTGACCCACATTATTGGAGGGGAAGCCCATCCCACCCGCCAGCTCTGCTTTTGTTCCCAAGGCAGGCATCCGCGTTGCCCCGGCAACCACTGATGGAATCATAGGTTGCTGGGGAAACAGGCTCAGGCCTGATAGGTCAGCCCCAGTCCCGCTGGGTGGGGCCAAGTGACCTGATGCTTTCCCCTGCAGGCCAGTGAGGGGTACTTCAGTCAATCACAGGAGGAGGAGTTTGCCCAATCGGAAGAGCTCTGTGCCAAGGCTCCACCTCCTGTGTTCTACAACAAGCCACCAGGTAGTACTGGGGTAGATGATGGGGAGGAATTTCGGTGGGGAGGCTGGGTTTGAATGTGGGCAGCCACCCCACCACTACCCACCACCCATAGAGGCTGGGGACACAAGCATGGGTCGGCTAGGTCCCTAACTCATCTTCCCTTCTAATGCCATAGAAATCGATATTACCTGCTGGGATGCAGACCCAGTTCCAGAAGAGGAGGAGGGCTTCGAAGGTGGTGATTAGCAGTGGCGCCAGCCCTAGGCTGCCCTTGCCAAGGCCGCCCACCTGCATCGGCCTCTGGCCAGACGGCCTGCCGTGCCTGCATTCGCAGCAGCTCCGCCTGGCACCCACTCCGGATTCCGGCCCTGGCTGGGGACTTGGCTGCTTCCCTACCCACAGGGCCTGACTTTTACAGCTTTTCTCTTTTTTTTAAAGTTGATAGGAGACTTGTACAGTTGACTGGTTTTCCTCCCGTTGGTAGTTGAGACGCTGTTGCAAATTCCACTCCTCCTTCCCTGGTCCAGATTGTAGCTGTTAGTCCTCCCTGCTCAGCTGGCCGGGGTGGAGGCCTCACCCTGCTTGGGGCCTGGTGTGGGGGGAGCTCCGGTGGGAAAATGTTCTCCACCTCTTTTCCTAGTTTTATGTTTCTTGGAAAAATATCACTTTGTATTCTCTGTCCAGGGCTTCAGATATTTTGCACGAATTTTAAAACATGGCAATAAATGGCTCGTGGGCTCTGGCTCCCTGGGACCCCCTCCCCGCCCTTCTTTTGACCCCTCCCTGTCTGGCCCAAAGGAAGTAGCAGGCCCAGCTGGGGCCCCTGGGCTACCCACCCCCCTCTCCTGCCGGGCAGGTCCCAGGCTGGAGGCCCTAGGCGCGGTTCAGGTCAGGGCTATGGATGGGGCCCAAGGGCTTGAGTGGCCCCTCCCCAACTCCTTCCTCTTTGCTTGGGTTCCTTTTTCACGTTCAGTAACTTTTTTTTTTTTTTTTTTTTTTTTTTTCTTTTCTTTTTTTTTGGAAAGCACAAACTTCTGTAACGGGTCGTGCTCATGTCTGTTAATAAAGAAATCCAGATCCCTTTGGGCTGCCGCCTGCCCTAACCCAGGTTCTCAACTCCTCCCACCTCCGAGGCCGCAGCACCTCCCTGCTACCAGGGGGCGCCCTCACCCGACTTACAAGGCCCGTCAGACACTGGGTGGGGGGCTGAGGCTTCCAGGGGAAGCCGCCTGGAACCTAGAACCGCCCGAGGAAGATTGATCTCAGACTTAGCTCTGCATCCTTAGGCGGTCTTGTGGCGGAAATGCACGTTCAGAGTTCTTCCTGCCAAGGCCCCGGCTTGTCGCCAAAACCCTGGGCGAAAGCAGCGGGTGCACCCTCCGCTTGTACCAAACCAGATCACACACCTTTATTATCCTCAAAATGTAACAAACGGGATAAGAAATCCCTCCCTCCCCCCGCCCCTCCCCGCAGTCCAGGGAAGCATTTAAAAAGCCCCGCAGTCAGGCCAGGAGTTCGCCGGTGGGGCCCGGGGCGCCGGGCGCCCCTCTATACGGCTGTAGTCCTCCCGAACAAGGGGATGGAGACCGGCAGGCGCCAAGCTCCGTGCTCCAGGGGCTCGCGGCTGCTGAGCTCTGAGTCGGTCCAGCTGGGGAAGACCCGGCGGCCGCGGTCGGCCTGCAGGCAGAGGGTTGGGCAGGGCGGAGCGGGCCGAGGGGCGCTGGGCAGGTGCAGCGCCGAGTTGTAGCCCCGGTCCAGGAAGAGCGGCTTGTAGCTGGGAGGCGGCTGCTCCTGTTTCTCCGCGCTGTCGCGGCGGCTCAGGAAGGGCGTGACGATCTTGCGGTAGAGGCCGCGCGTGTCCGTGAGCACCTCGCTGTAGGGCGGCGGCGGCTCGGCCATCAGCACCGCTTCTTCGTAACACGGTGGTTTGGACATGTCCGAGTCCGCTGCGGAGTGGGAGGCGGTCGGAGGGGGTGAGGCCGCCGGTTTCCAGCCTCTTGCAGAGGCTCTGGCCAGGGATCGCCCGCGCCCCAGCCCCAACCCGAGCCCAAGCCTGAGCACTAGACCGCCGCCGCCAGTGTTCTCCCGGGGGCGGCGGGTGGAAGCCCTACGGGTAAGGAGCGAGCCCGCCCGCGCCGACGCCCCGCCCACCCCCGGCGGCCCGGTTCGCCCCCTGGCGGAGGTCGGTACTCACCTTGGCGCGGGTAGCTCCAGGGCCGCGGCGGCACCGACAGGTGCGGAGGCGGCGGATGCGGGAGCGCGTGGTGGTGCGGGTGCGGGTGCGGGTGTGCGTGCGGCTGCGCGGGCCCGTGGTGCAGCAGCGGGTGCACGTGCACGTGCGAATGCGAGTGCGCGTGCGCCGGGGCCTCCAGGCGGCTGCGGTGCGGTGGTGGTGGCGGCGGCACCAGGCCCGGGGGACTCCCGGCCAGACTGCCCTCGAGCTCGAGGGGCTCCAGCTCTAGGGCACGCAGGTTCTGCTCGCGCAGTCGCTCCTCCTGGCGCCGTTTGAGGCGGCGGCGCAGGAAGCTGCAGAAGCAGCAGAGCAGGACGATGAGACCCCAGATGAGCCAGAAGCCGGCGAAGCACGTGAGGAACGTGTAGGTGCCCTGGGACATCACCATGGCGGCGGCACGGGCGGCGGGTCCTCAGCCGCTTCACTGGACACTGGGCTCCTCTGTGTGGCCCCGGGCCCGCGCCACACTCTCAGGTGCCGCCAGCGTCACTCGGGGACCCGCGGCCGGGGGCTGCCCGTGGCAGGTCTCAAGTCGTGCGCGCGCCGGCGGGGGACAACAGCGGCGCCCGCTCCTTCCCATGGCGCCGGCGGGCGCGCGGGCGTGCCTCACCCGGGGCCGCGCAGGACCTGCAGGGCAGACATAGGGCGCAGTGAAGGCGCGCCGCGGCCCCCGATGACTTCCCGGCCCCCGCCCGCGTACTTCGCAGTCCGGGGAAAGCCTCCTCCGTGGGAACCCCGCGCTCCCCTGGGGCCAGGTGACGTCACCGATGAGGGTGACGTCACGCTCGAGGTTTCCTCGGTAGGGTTTCCCCGATCTGAGCCCCGCCGCCGCGGCGGAGCCGGGGCGCTGAGGGGAGCCGAGGCGGGCCAGCAGGGGGCGCGCAAAGGCCAGACTCCAACTCTGAGCCCGCACGAGAGATTCGCCATCCGCAGCCTCCCGCTGAAGGTACCCTAACTGCGAAAGGGTTTCAGGAGCCTGTGCGCACCAGGTCGCTGAAGAGGCGTCTCGGTGCGGTTGCTGTGCTGCGGGGAAAGGGTGGCACATCTCCTAGAGCCTTACATACAGCCACCCGGCGCCCTATGCAGAAGCCGGGCTGCCCAAAGCCCGGACGCCCGGCACCGCGTCCTCCGGATCTGCACCGCTCCCACAGGAGAGCTGCAGCTGGTGGCTCCGACTCGTACTGTGTGCCACCGGCCCTGCCTTTGCGCCTAGCGCGCCGGGCGTGAGCCAGTCTTTCTCCTCCTTTCCTCCAGGGCGCCCTTGCCTACTACAACTCCGTTTTCCCGCCTCCTACCCGTGCACAACCCCACTTGGCTCTGCCTCTGTCTCCAGGCTGCCGTCTCCTTTTCCCTCTCAGCAGAGGGGAGGAAAACTAGATGATTGTTGGAAGCTAGTCTTTTATATCCACCTGGTCCTGCACTCCAGATAGGCATCTCTAGTTCCGCTTCCTCCTCTCCACAGCCGGGAGGGGGTGGGCGGTGAGAGGGGGAACCTTGCACCCTAAGAGATAGGTAGGGGGGAGCCCTGAGAGTGAAGGGTAGCAGGTGACTGCTCACCGCCCCCACAGAACAGAACTGAGCCTTTCCTGAATGCCTTATACACACAGGTTTGAACGAAAGCCTTTGGGGTAACTAGAATGATTCCTATTTTATAGATGAGGAATGGGGAACAACTGGCTGTGTAGATGGCAGGTGGTGGAGCCATAATTTGAACCCAGGCCTGGCCACAAAACCCTAGCCTGGGTGGGGTGGGTGGGAGGCTGTGGCCTGGGCTACTTTGTGGGCCTCTTCCAGGAGCACCACGGACCCTCCTACCTTCAGCACACCCAAGGTACACACTCTAATTTGAGAACCACCGGGAGCCTGAGCCCCAAGCTGAGGGGAAGCCAGGCCATGGGCCACCCCACACCTCCCCAGGTGACACCCGTCTGACTCCATGGCTGCCTTCAGCCACGTGCCACTTGGTGCCCATGCCAGTCCCCTTCTCCTGGGCCTGCGTTCCAGAACAGACAATGGCAGGAACCATAGCTCTGCCCGCCCCCTCGACAACCCTGCCATGAAGCTGCCATGGTGACGCAGCCCAGATAAAAACACGATGCTGCCAGTCACTGGGAGTTAATTAAATCTGTTATTCTTTTCCTGAGCCATCAGGAATGCTCTGAGGAAACTGGCACTAACCAGAAGTCCCCCTGGCCTGCCAGGCAGGAACAACTCTGGGTCAGAAAAGTTACTTCTAGGGCTGGAGATGATGGGGGTTAGCTGAATTAGAAATATCTGTCAAGGATATTTCTCTTTCCAGGCAGAATCCTTTCATCAACACCACCTTGTCCATGTGGTGGTTGTGCCCATTTGATAAACAGGTTGATAGGATCAGAGAGGGAAATGACTTGCCCCAGGTCACACAGCTCAGAAGGGGAGGAGCTAGGATTTAGCCTGAACCTGAATCCAAATTCTGTGTCAAAACACTCCCTATGTGATAAGCCAGATGAAGTGGCAGCCATGGGGGCACTGGGCAGACTGGCCAGCTAATAGACAAAATGTACATTCTTGTTCCTTTCCACCAGGGCCCTGGCATGCCTGATCACCAGCCCCACGATGCTGTGGAATAGCAGGGTGAGAAAGGGCTACAGGATGAAGGGGAGATGGAAGGGCAGCTCCACGTTAGCAAGAGACAAAAAGTGTCAGCAGGTTGGGCATGAGGCCAGACAGGGCAGGCCACACCCAGGATCTGCTGGGTGCCATCATAGCTGCATTTTATAGACCAGGCAACTTTGGGCCAAAGAGAGGAAGGTTCTTGCTTAAGGTCACACAGTTAGCCCCCTGGCCCTAACCTGGCTCCAGCGCCCAGCTGGCGCGACGGGGGTTTGATGCTGAACACCATCCCTCGTCAGTGTCACACCAGGCCCACAGGACTGCATTCCTGTCTGACGCCTCTCTCCCAGGTGCTCAGCAGACTCTTATCTAACCCACCATAGGTCCTCAATACATAAACATCAGAGGTTCATTCAGACCTTTCAAAATGCTCTACCTGACTAGGCCAGACGTTGCAAAGCCTCCGGAAAAAACTGTGCCCCCTTACTGCTCCCTTACTATGTGAGTTCTTGCCCTTGTCTGGGAGCCTTTCAGACTCAGAGCCTGTCTGCAGCCTGTTGCTCCCAGCCACTCCCTCCACTGCCCACACTGCTCCAGACTGCTAGTAGCAAATACCTGCCTCCTCCTACCCAATGCGCTCAGGGGCCAGGAGCTATGCCCTTTGGATGGACCGAAGCCTGTTATTTTGTTACTTACATTCTGTTTGTTTTCTTTTCTCTTTTCTTACTTTTTTTTTTGGCCGAGTTTTACTCCTGTTGTCCAGGCTGGAGTGCAATGGTGCGAGATCTCAGCTCACCACAACCTCCACCTCCCAGGTTCAAGCAAGTCTCCTGCCTCAGCCTCCCAAGTAACTAGCTGGGATTACAGGTGCCCACCACCACGCCTGGCGAATTTTTGTATTTTTAGTAGAGATGGAGGTTTCACCACATTGGCCGGGCCGGTCTTAAACTCCTGACCTCTGTTGATCCTCCCGCCTCAGCCTCCCAAAGTGCTGGAATTACAGGCGTAAGCTGCCACACTCGGCTCTCTTTTCTTTCTTGAAGGTTATTTGAACATCTTTTAGGGTTCCATCTTGATTTATCTGTAGTGTTTTTGAACCATATCACTTTGCATGGTTTTCTTGGGACACACACTCACTGGGAGCATGGCGGGGGGATGAAAGCGAGACCCTGGGTGAGTTTGTTAACCTCCAACTTGCCTGAGTTTCCTCACCGGTGAAGATGAAGCTAATCCATGATGGTGGCTTCTGAGCTGAGGCTGCAGAGATGTGTGTGTCCCCGGGGTGCTCCCTGCCTGAGGGCTGGACACCACAATCTCTTCAAAGCAGGCTAGCATTCTTGTCATTTGGCAGATGAGAACACTTGGCTCAAGGAGATTAAATGACACCCAAGGGCACACAGAGCCAGGGGCTGGCTGCGCTGCTGTGGGCACCTCCCACACTGCCCTCTGCACAAAGAACCCTACACTTCAGGCTTACACGCCAAAGCACGAACGATCTGCTACTGGGTCCTTATCTCAGCAAAGAGCCCACCATTCATTCCATCCACCACAACCTCTGCAGAGTAGCATCTGTCCACCTCCATTGTTCCTCCTGCCACTGCCTTGGCCAGGCCAACACTTGTCTTTCCCCTGGCCCCCATCATCATGCTTACCACTGTGTGGTGTCCCTGCCCAGCCTAGTCACTCTTCACAACACCACACTGCCTCAGGAGCCAATCCAGCATTTAACATGGCTTAGATCCGGGCCTCTCAAACTTAAGCATCAGAACCACGTGGAGGCTGTTAAAACAGTGCTGGGCTCCATTCCCAGTGCTGGATTCAGTCGGTCTAGGATGGGGCCTGGGTGTGCATTTTTAGCAAATTCCCAGCAGATGCTGGTACTGCAGGGCCAGGGAGCACACTTTGAGAACCACTAGTCACCCAGAAGAGCTCCTGCCAAGGCCTCTTAGGTCCAGCTCACCTGAGCCACTTCACCCCCCAGGGATGGGAAGCCCAATGATACCAGGATGTTCTGGGGCAGCCAGGGTCCAGCACCATCAGTCTTACCAGTTGGCACCCTGTAAGTAGCTCAAGAACCACCTACGGAAGGAGAGACTGGAGGGCTCATTACCTGTTTGGCCTTTTAGCTGTGGGACTGGCAGTATCTCAAGGGCTGGGTCTACATCCAATTCATTCCCAGGAAGTGTTAGCCATTCACCAAAATGTCAAAGAGAGAAAAGCCATCACCTAGCCCTTGCCTGGCAGGGTGGTTTATAAGCAAGTGGAGAACCGATATGTCTATGTAAATCAAAGGAAAAGGCTGCATGGAGGCACACACCAGGGCGCTGGGGGATGGGGATCGGAAACCCCAGGCAGCAGGGGCTCTGGGTCACACCTGGACTTAAAGCTAGAGCTGCTGGTCTTGAAGGGAAGGGACAGGAACTCAGAGCAGGAGGTGGCAGCTGGGGGACTGGACAATCTGATAGCCTGTCCTGCGTGCCTTGCACACGCCAGGCCCACTACTGGCCTCTATGCTAGTTATCTCACGAACGCCCAGGAGGTGGCTGCTGTTCTCTCTACAGACAAGGATGTAGGCACAAGGAGTGGGTCCAGCTCAGGTCTCCATAGCCAGATGGTGTGAAGCCCAGGTGATGGATGACAAAGCCCCCAGTCCTGGCAGGAAGGGCATTTCAGGGAGCCCACTGGTAACATCCTTACACCCCTCCCACACTAACACAGAGGAACTGAGGCCAGAGGACTTGACAGGACTTGACTCTGCTCCCACAGTCAGCCAGGCTTGGAACTGGCCAGAACCTCCCTCCATCTAGGTGAGGGTACTGAGTGGCACCCTTGCTTGCAGGTAGGTGACATAACCCTCACACCAAGCCAGGAACCCAGGGCTTGGGAAACTACAAATAAGACCACAGAGAATGGGGCCCCGTTGGGCTTATAGGTGGAGAGCTCTTACTCAGGCCAGTGTCTACTGTGCTCAGCTCTGGCTCTCTTCAGGGCAGGGTTTTCGGAGACCAGGTTCCTCCACTGAAACCTCAGCCTGTGGCTCTCTGTGCCTCCATCCCTGCAGCTAGCATGGAAATAATGATCTGACCCTCCAGGGAAGGTGGCCACAGGGGGATGACGGTGATACCTGGTGGGGGTAGACTGGGTAACAAGCAGAGTGCCAGGGGATAGCCCTGAGTTCAAATGTGGCTTCTGCCCTCACTGAGCCATGTGATCCCATTCTGGCTACTCCCATATCTGAGCTGAAGTTTCTTCAGCAATAGGACAAGGGTGCAAAGAGGAGAACAGAACTCCCTCTAATGAGGGATCACCCTGCAGCCTCAAGAAGCTCAAATGCAGAAAGCAGCCCATGGCGCTACACTGTGCGCAGCCTGGAGGCGGCCGAGCAAAAACTGCTGTGACCTCCACGGACCAGAGGTCTCAGACACAGGACCCTTAGGTTGGACACAGTTCACAGACATGTTTTTAAAACAATCCATTTTCACAATCAATTTTTAAAAAACACTCTGATTAATTGCCAACATTTAAAAATCCAGGAGATTGTATATAAAGGTCTGGATTTCTGGCTCATCTTGAAAATTGGACAGTCAGGTCATACCAAGTCCACATTTCACACGGTGACAAAGATTGGAGCTGAGAGGCTCCCTGGCCCATCTCACTCATTCCATTGCCCCCCTAATCCTGGAAGCATTTGGGTTTCCAGTGCCTGGAGCTAGACAGAGCACCCACAGGCTGCAGCACTGCACAGGCCCATCTTCGCTAAATTTTCTCTCCCACAGCCAAGACTGCAAGCTGAGCAGGCCACGGAGCCCATGAGCCGAGGACCAGGGGTTGGGGGATTCCCAGGGGACTGGGGCAGCCCTTTGCTGCTTGGTCTCACCCAGAGGGAGAAAATGGAGGAAGGAGGAAGTGAAGAAGGGATGGAGAAAGCTAGCCCTGTCCTGTAATCCATCTGGGGGAGCAAGAATTTGGCTGATTTTGCTGGAAGCAGAAAAAATGTACCAAGACATTTTTTGGGAATGTCCTCACTAGATGAAAGTGCAGGAAGGTTAAGAATGCTCTTCTAGAAGGCTCTACGGTTCTTTTCTGCCTGGGTTACAAGAGAAGTTAGATAGCAGGC
This sequence comes from Sapajus apella, assembly GCF_009761245.1. Lineage (NCBI taxonomy): Eukaryota > Metazoa > Chordata > Mammalia > Primates > Cebidae > Sapajus > Sapajus apella. The sequence continues at coordinate 872,528 of NW_022437140.1, read as the reverse complement.
AGAGAGGGGCTTTGCCCACAGAGAAGTCTGCACTATAGACTCAGCTCTGCCACTTACGGGTAGTGTGACCTTGGGCAAGTCACTCACCTCCCTGAGCCTCCCTTTAGAGTCTTCATCTCTAAAATGGGGATAATAAACTTACCTTGTGCAATTGTTGTAAAAAATTAGGAGATAATAGAGGCAGAGTGCTGAACACAGGTCTCACAGAGCAGGAAGGGAATGAAAAGCACCTGTGAGTAATTCCCCAGGCGCCCCTGCCTGCAGGAGACTCAGGCCTGACCTCCAGGGCACCACCCATCTATGGGCATCTTATGCCAAGGCCTCAAATGCCAGTCACCTCTAGTATGCCTCCCCGGATGGGAAAGGAAACCCAAGGGCGGTTGTGGTCGCTGGGATGCTGGATCTGAAGCCCGTGGTCGTGGCTGGCATCTGCTGAGTCAGGCCTGGGAGAGCTGGCAGGAGGGCCATTTCTCTCTCCAGCATGATGCCTGCTGAGGGGAGGTTGGGAGGGGAGCCAGAGGTCATTTCCTCTGAGTCAGAGGCCATTCTCCTCCCAGAGGAGCTCCCCTGGAGGACCGGGCACCTCCATGTGGCCCGGGCCTCCCTGCCGGCCAACCTGCAAGCCACTCAGTACAGTTGGGGCATTGTGTTCAGACAAGAAAGGGGCACTTGTGATCCAGACAATGGGCTGGGTCGCTCCCATTTGGCCTGGGCTTCAGCTTCCCTGGGTCAGCAATGTCCTTTCCTCTGCTCCTGCCCACTCTGCTTCCACCCCTCCCTGGAGAATGGTGGCTAGAAACTCGGAGCAGAGACTCACCGCGGGCCCCTGCCCGGTGTGGCACATGCCCTGGCTGTGAGGAGGAGGAGGGATGCAAGCTTCGCTCCTCTCCCCTGGTAAGAAACATCGCCCCTGGGGGAACCCAACTCGACTCAGGTCATGTCCAGGGCTGGCGCGATTAGGCCCTGGGTGTTGGTGGTGGTTGGGTGGGTGGGAGGCTCTATGGTCAGAGACCCCAGCCCCAGCCTCCAGTGCCTCCTCCTCCCGTGACAAGCCCAGGGGCTGGGCCACCCCCACGTTTTCAGCCACCCCAGGAGCCCTGCTGCGACGACTGCAGCCACGTGGGAGCCAGCCCGTGCCCACGGCCGCTCGCCCCCACCCCCACCCTCGACGGGCTGTGGAGGCAGGCACACCCAGCCGGGCCAGAGGGGCGACGTACCCCCGCCGCGCACTCCTCTCCTCCTGCGCCCCCGAGCTGCGGGCTCGTGTGGGGGGAGGGGGGAAAGGGGGGAGGGGGCGTCGCCGCCCCGCAGTCGTGTTGCCGGGGAGCGCAACCCCGTTGCTGTGGCAACCGTTTCCAAGCGAACTGGTGGCGGCTCGCGCCCCGCTCCGGCTCCCTCGCTCACTGGCGCTCTCCCTCCCTCCGGTGTGGGCTGGGGGAGGGGCTGCCCGCGGCCCAGGCGGGGGTCCGGGGCGGCGACCCGGGGCCAGGGCGCAGAGCTGCACGCGGGGAAGGGCTCAGTCCTGGGACCATCTTCCGCCCGCGCTCAGTGCCCGCCCGGCCCGCAGCCGCCGCGGTACTCACGGGCCCAGGCATCCTCCTCGAGCTCGTTCTCCTGGCTCGGGGCGAGTGGCGCGGGCCCAGCGGACAGAGCCCCGGGCCTGCGCGGGGAGGCGGCGGCGGCGGCGGCGGCGGCGGCCCGGGGGAGCAGACAGTGGCAGCGAAAGCGGCTCCGAGCGCTCGGCTGGAGCCACGGGGCGCGCGCACGGGCGCGTACACGGCGGGTGCTGAGCCCGGCGTGCGCGCGCGCGGCGGCCGGCAGAGGGCCCCCCATCCCCCGCCACACGCCTCGAGGAGGCTGCCCCCGGAGGGAAGGAGGGGGAGGACGGACACCCACCTGCGGCGCCGAGACCCGACTCTCTCCAGCCTGTCCGGCTCACACCCGCCAGGGCACCGTCACAGGGGAGGCACGCGCCGGCAGACCCGGTGCACACGCCGGACTGGAGCCCCGGCCACACCGGTTATGCACGCTGGATGCCCAGCCAGGCAGCTGAGGTCTAGAACCCCTACGCGCACACAGCTCAGCTTGGAGAGCACACACACGTCCAGGCCCCGGTCACATCCTGACAGGCGCTGCAAACACGCAGTGGGCAGGGCCCCCGAGCAGGCAGGCACCCCAATGTCGCTTCCTCTCAACTCACGACCCCTTCCGTTAGGTGCCCAGCAGGCGTACACCACCACATGCCTACTAGCAAGCACCATGGGAAGGAGGACCTAGTGCCAAATCCACAGCCCCGGCCTCTGTGGACATGCCTTCCCCTAGGGAACAGATGACCACTAGAGAGGGCCCCACTGTCTACCCCGAGGTCCAATATTGCAGAGGCCATTCTGAACCTGGCTGTCCATCGGCCTTTTAACTGGGCTATTTTTCGTCCAACTTCTCTACTGCACTTAAGGTATTTTCCAAAAACATCCTCCACCACCACATCAGCTGGGACATTTGGGGTTGCAAGTGACAGAACCCTCAAATAGGTTTAAGCTGTACGCCACATTTACCAAAAAAAAAAAAAAAAAAAATTAGCTGGGCATGGTGGCACATGCCTGTGGAGAACTGCTTGAACCCAGGAGGCAGAGGTTGCAGTGAGTCGAGATCATACCACTGCATTCCAGCCTAAGGAATGGAGTGAGACCCTGTCTCCAAAAAAAAAAAAAAAAGAAAGAAAAATAAAGGTTTGAGCTCAAAGGGGACTAGCTCACGTAACTGGCAAGTCCCAGGGTAGAGATTCTAGCTTTGGTCACAGTTGCTTCCAGGTGTTCCCTCAGTGGCATCAGGTACATACCTGCTTCTATGTTTGCATCAGTCTCGGGCAAACTCACCCCAAGAGGTAGCGAGGACAACTTCCATAGCCCTAGGCTCATATCCTGCCATCTGTCCCTGGGGGAAAGAGAACCCCAATTGCTTCCCCATCATTTGAGCAAAAAACAAGCAAACAACTCCACAAATGATTGTTTTTGGACTCATTTAGGCTGAGTCTCTATTGGTGAACCAATCTAAGTGCCTGTGAGTTAAGGAGAGGATATGTATTCCTTATGGCCAAAGGGAATGCTCTCCCAGTATCCATTCCCTTTTCTTTCTATACAGACACCCTGATTTCATCAGGGGAATTATGGCCCTATGGGTGCCATCCCTGCGAGCCTGTGAACCCAAGTGCACTGCTCCCTCAGCACACAGTGGCCAAGTATCCAGCCTGGCCACTCAGACTCCTTGGGTTTGCAACTGAGCTCAAAGATGCAAAACCAAACGGCTCTAGCATCTTGCTTCTGGTAGGTGTGCCCTGATGAGAATAGGCTCCACAACCAAGACCCCGGAGCTCCTCCATATCCTCCGAACACCTTCTAAGTTAGCAGGACAGTTCTGCCACCTGGCTCTCTCACTCTAGGTATGTGTATGGAGTATGCATATGCAGGGCGTGCAAGCATAGCCCCATCTAAACCACATGGACAGAGACTGGGGGTGCTTTTGTAGATGCTGGAGCAAACACCCCCAACACAACCAGTCAAAACCCTTCAGGGAATCCCCTACCTTCCAGATGAGGCCCCATCTGGGCCTTAACCCCATCATCCTTAACCCAACTTTCAAAGCCAGCTGTGTCTCGCTGACCTCAGCTCCAGTCACTCCTTACTTCCACCTCTGGCCTCCCATCCTCAGCCATCCTAAAGCACTAAAGCCCTAGACCATCCATTTGGCTCTACCTGGGCACAACGGTCCCTGTGTCCTGGAGGGCACCAACAGATACCTTCACGGTCAAGGGGCCTCCTGTTTGGTATTGTCCCACCCCCAACCCTATCAGCTCTAGAATCCTCTCTTCCACAGTGCTGATCACACTGGGTCTCGCTGTTCCCACGTCTGCCTCCCTACCAGAATGAGCTCCAAGCTGCCAGGGGCCTCATCTCCATCTGGGTCCCAGCTCCCACCACAGAGCTGGGCATGGAGGAAAGCTCAGGGAAGCTTCCTGGGAAATGAATTCTGGGAGTTCCCTCTGCCAAGGACCCATTGTGGTAAGAGCTTTAAGGTGAGTTTAACCCTAGCCAGGAAGTTCCCTGGATGCCTCCCTAGCCCAAGGGGGAGCGTGGCCAGGGCGACTGGATCCAGGTGTAGACAGAGTGCCTCAGGGTCCTGCATACCCACCTGGCACTTCTCACTCTTGCATACCTGCCCAGGGCTGGGCTTTGGTCTGGCATGCTAACACCTACCTAAAAATCCCCCACTCCCACCTCAAAACAGCCTGGGGCAGAGGGGCAAACCCATCCAGGCTCCATTCTCATGTCACATGGGTAGGATCCAGCTTTTCCATCTTTACCTGGCTTCCTCCCCACTCTGCAATGGCAGAGTTAGTTAGTTAGTTAGTGGGAAGACCTTGAGCAAATCCCTCCTCCCCTTATTTCCCTTAGGTTGATGGGAAGCAGCGGGCACTCCCCATGTCCTGAATGGGGTCACATAAAGGCCCCTTCTGCCAGGCTGCTGCTGAGCACCTTCTGGCTGTGCTTAAGCCAGCCAGTTAGTCTGTCACTCAGCACCACGATCTCCCCAGCAGGTGAGTCCTGTGGTGGCTTGGGAGCTCAAGGGGCTGACTGGCTGCTTCGGTAGATTCTCACAGCTGCTGGGCAAGTCAATGGGTCTCACACCTATCTTTCCATACATAGGAAGGGCCTGTGCAGAGCCAAAGTGAAAAGTGGTCAGGCTGGGGCTTGAACCTGGAGCTGTCAGCTACAAAGCTTATGTGGCTCCTGCAGCACTGGGTGCCCAGTCCAGAGGCAAAGAACAAGCTCAATGGGGGTTATGGGGCATTCTTAGGGGGCTGGGGACACTGGGACTCTATAAAGCAGTGATGGGGTTCCAAGATCTGGACAGACTTGTGGGCAACAAGCTTTCAGCCCCAGCGCCCATGCAGAAAGCTCCCCTGAAGTGCCTCCCAGTCCCCCTTCCTCCCAGGTGAATGTCCACTTCGAGGCCAGCTCAACCGCTATCTTCAGAGAACCTTCCCCTACCAGCCACACCCTACCTGCCAGCATCACCCACAGTCTAGGTCTTTGCCCATAATGTGTCAAGGGCAAAACAGAGGGGTGGGAATGATGCACGTGCACCAGCCCAGGGCCTGTTCACAGCTGGCATCCAGGTAAGGCAGGCCTGGGGCAGGTGTTCCTTACACAGCTCCACCCTGCTCCCGAGCTGTTCCAAGTCCACATTTAGGCAGCCAGGCCACCTCAGCCTTGGAGGGCAGGAAACCAGCAGGGCCCACCTTACCAGCACACTCAGAAACAGACCCACACTTCAGGGGGCACCCAAGGCTTCTTTCCTTAGGCCCCATCCCATTTAGGAAGTTGGGAAACCCACTGGGTGAGCCTAAAGGCTACCAAAGCCTGGCTGCCTGGAGAGGCCACCTTAGAGTCAGCCCTGGGGGCTTCAGGGCCTCAGGAGGGCACACCCTTCCTCCCTCCAGGCCCACCTCCAATCCCTTCCCACTGCCAACTGGGCCAGTTGCTTCCTGCTCGGAAGACCCCTGGAGCACTGGAAGCAAGAAAGAGGCAGGCAGGGGCGGCTGGCCAGGTTTGTGCTCAGACTGTATTCACACAGAGACACGTGGCAGCTTACATTGGACAAAATGAGTAATAAAAATTGGCTTTAAATATGGAAAACACAGGGCCCTATAATCCCATGCTACCCTAACACTGGGACCAGGATGGCCATCACAGTCTGGGAAGGGCCAGGGCTGGGGCCTGGGGCACAGGCACAGCCTCAACTTATCCCCTTCACCCACACAGGTACACACACACACGCACGCACACCCCACAGGCGCACACAGGAAGGGGCAGATTATTGCTGGGCACATGTGTCTATTGTTATGAGGGGTGTCCGGAATGTTTGAGGGTTGTCCAGGGATGCCCCACCCCCTCCTAGGGGCTGGGCTTGGGTGTTTCTGAAAGAGGTGTCTTCAGGACAGGGCCTGGCATCAGGGACCAGGCCCTGGGAGCCGGAAGGCAGAGGCAGACCTATCTGGGCCGGCTGGGGCAGTAGACTGATGGGTCTCACAGCCAGCCCAATCTCTGGCCACTTTGGCACAGGCCTAGGGGATACAGATGCCCCAGATCCAGCTCTTACAAGCACTGAGAAGGGACAGCTTTGGGCCCTACAGGGTAGCAGCCTGAGCCCAGGGCAGCAGGGGCAGGCATGAGTCTTACTCAGAGGCTGGGGAGGTGCAGGGGTGCGGCCCAGCACAATGCTGAGGACTCAGGGCTGTGACCACCCTCAGCCGTCCAAACTGGGCCGGAGGAGCCTTGAGTTTGGCAGTGGCTCCTCTGCCAGCTCCCACTCTCCCAGCCAGGGCTGGCTGCCCCCAGGAGCCAAGGCAGGGGCGCCAGGTCTGCGGTGGGGATTAAGAACGCTCTGGTCGCTATATACATTCGTACAAATACATAAATACAGAAAGCCCCGAGCTCCACGGAGAAGAGCCGAAGGGACGCACCTTTGTCCCAGGGACAGCCCAGGCCTTGCCACACTCAGCCAGGCCAGGGGCTGAGGGGTGGGGGACACTGGGGACAGTTCCGTCTGTGTTCCCCAGGCCACAACTTGAGTGGACAATGGGGAAGACCACTGTGCAAAACTGTGAACAGCGCTTGGAGTAGCTGCTACCGCCAACTGCCGGTGGGGGCCTCAGGCTCAGGGCTAGAGGCGGGTGGGGAGCTCTTCCTCACTGTCGCTGCAGTTTCCACAGCAATCCTGCAGGGACGGGGAAGACATGGAGGGAGGGAGAGAGGCAGAGTGGTTGCTGTTAACCACCAGGGATGTCACATGGGGCCAACCTTGCCAGGGCAGGCCAGGAGCTGCCTGAGGGTGCACTCTGGGGAAGGGGCTCGCCATGAGGAGCCTGGAACAGCAGCTCAGGCCGCAAGTGGGTGGGTGCCATAGCAGAAGGGGGCTGGGTAGATCCCATGGTCTGCCAGGGCAAGGCCTCTGCCCAGCCCTCTCCCCTGGGGCTGGCAGAGACAGGGCATGGGGAGACAAGCTAAGCAAAGCTGGCAGCTCGAAGGGGGCAGGGTGCAGGGAACCGAAGCAGTGGGCAAGGGGAGTGGGGTGGGCACCAGACTTCTTTCTCCCACATCTCGCCTCTGCCATGGAAGGGCTGCCCGTGGCTCCCCGAGGCCAGGCAGCAAGGCCAACCCACGGGGAGCCCACACTGCTCACCTCTGGAAAGAGAAAAGAGGCCATGAGCCCAGCCAGGGGTGGGGGACAGGTGGGAATGAGGCCAGAGACCCTGGGCACCGCAACAGGGCTGGAGGATGCCCACTCCCAGCGTATGCGGGCACCAGCTCTGCCTCTCACCCACTGTCCCCTGGAGCCAGGCTGGGGGCCCCAGGTCGGCCGCTGCCGGGGCTTACTTGGCGACTGAAGAGTCTCTGCAGCAGTCCCTTTTTAGGGGGTGCAGGTGGCTGGCCCTTCCAGTCCAGGTCCGGGGGAACTGAGCCATCCAGCCCAAAGACATTCAGTTCCTGGAAGCACTCCGTCTCCACCATCTGCTGAGGAGCCGGCAGCTGTGAGAGCTGTCCCCAGGGCAGCCTCCTAGAGCCCACCCCACCAGCAGGGCAGGCCCCCACCTCGTTCTGCCAAGGGATGGGCACGCTGCCTGTGGCAAACTTCTGGTAGAAGTCCTGGTCAGTGGGCTCCAGCTCCACGCCCTTGACGGTGGAGAACTGCTCAATGTCCAGAACATCCTTGCAGTAAATGGCCTGGGGCTGGGAGGAGAGAGGCAGCGGTCAGATAAGAAACACACACGCACACAGACACACGTGAAGTCAGCTCAGCCCTGGTTCTGACTCAGGTCTTGGCCTGGTGCTGCCAACACCAGCAGCTCTCTAATTTGGAGTCAGAAACCAGGTTCCCATGCACTTCCTTATCCCCGAAGCCCAGTTTTCCCCTCTGTGAACTGGGTACATTATTCCTCATTGCTCAGTGACTGTGAGGCTGTGTAAAGGCCAATGCCAGGCGCCTCCTTTGCCTCCCCACAGCTACCTGGGTGTGCAGCTGAGGTGGGGAGTGTGGTCTGAATCTCAGCTGGCCCCTCGGCTGGGCACTGGTGATTCCCTGGTTCCCTGCCCTACAATGACCTGGGACTTGCTCTGTCTTTTCGCCCAGCCAGTAAGAGGACTGGCAGTCTTCCACAGCCCCACCTCCCCAGCCCCACACTGGGAGCCCACCTCAGCTCCAGGCGGCCACCTTCTTTTTTATCTTAACGTTGTTTTCTAAATCCTTCAATTAAGAGGTCAATTAAAATATCATCATCATGTAAAATGGTATAGCTGCTTTGGAAAACAGTCTGGCAGTTCCCCAAAAGGTTAAACATAGTTGCCTGATGACCTGGTAATTCTACTCCTAGGTACAGAGCAAGAGAAATGACATCATCTTCCCATACAAAAACTTGTACCCAGGGCCGGGCGCGGTGGCTCAAGCCTGTAATCCCAGCACTTTGGGAGGCCGAGGTGGGTGGATCACGAGGTCAAGAGATCGAGACCATCCTGGTCAACATGGTGAAACCCCGTCTCTACTAAAAATACAAAAAATTAGCTGGGCATGGTGGCGCGTGCCTGTAATCCCAGCTACTCAGGAGGCTGAGGCAGGAGAATTG
>NW_022437140.1:801712-863448 GCF_009761245.1 Sapajus apella | reverse complement strand
TGCCCAGGCTGGAGTGCAATGGTGCGATCTCAGCTCACTCCAACCTCCGTCTCCCGGGTTCAAGCAATTCTTCTGTCCCAGCCTCCCGAGTAGCTGGGATTACAAGTGCCTGCCACCATGACCGGCTAATTTTGTATTTTTAGTAGAGATGGAGTTTCACCATGTTGGCAAGGCTGGTCTTGAACTCCTGACCTCAGGTGATCCACCCACCTCAGCCTCCCAAAAAGTTCTAGGATTACAGGCATAAGCCACTGCGCCCAGGTGAACTGTACATTTTAAATGGGTGAACTGTATGGTATATAAATTGGATCTCAATAAAGCTGTTAAAAAATATATCATCATCAAGCTTGTTTTTCATCTGCTTCTAAAAAGTTAAACTCCAGGGCACTGAGTTTATCTCCAACTTTGAATGGAAGATCCAGAGAAAGTGTGGCTACTTCAAGGTTAAATGAGATGATGTGCACAGAAATTAGGAATAGACTGAGTGGCAGTGCTAGCCTCAGGGGTGAGCTGATGAAAGTCAGGCTCTCTTAGTTCAAGTACCTCTGACAGCGCCCACCTTTGTGGTTCCAGTCAAGCCCATGTGAGGCAGTCACTCAGGGCAGCAGCCCCCTCGCTGGCCTCCCCACTTCCACTCACACCCACTCTGGCCCACTACCTATACCTCACATTCCTGCCCAGGGTCCCGCAACGGTCCCATCTCACTGAGAACCTGCCCGCACTCCTCTTTGCCTGCACAGGCTCACTCAGCCTCAGGACCGCAATGCCTGCCTGTTCCTTCTGCCTAGAATGCTCATACCCCAAATCTTGGCAAGGCTCTCCACTTCACATATTTTATGTTTCTGTACTATCATCAGCTCCCCAGAGACCACTGTGTCTAAAAACACTCCCCCCACCATCATCCTCTACCATCTTCATAGCTTGCTTTAGTTTTCTTTTCTTTTTCTTTTTTTTGAGACGGAGTTTTGCTCCTGTTGCCCAGGCTGGAGTGCAATGGCATGATCTCGGCTGACCACAAACTCTGCCTCCCGGGTTCAAGCGATTCTCCTGCCTCAGCCTCCCGAGTAGCTGGGACTATAGGCATGTGCTACCACACCCAGCTAATTTTGTATTTTTAGGTTTCTCCATGTTGGTCAGGCTGGTCTCAAACTCCCGACCTCAGGTGATCTGCCTGCCTCAGCCGCCCAGTGTTGGGATTACAGATGTGAGCCACCGAGCCCGGCCACTTGCTTTAGTTTTCTTTGTCACAATGTTAGCTGGAATTCCTTGCGGCTTACTGGTTTATTTCAGTGTGTCTCTCACTAGAATGTAAGGGCAGGATTGGATCCAGTGGGCCTCATTATCTCCAGGGTCTGGCATAAATGGGCACTCAGCAGCTATTTGCTGAATCAATAAACACGTGTGTCATTGACAGATAACAACCTGGCCTGGCCTGCCCATCACCTTTGGGCCTCTCCAGTGTTCCTGGTGCACTGTTAATCACAGGACCCAGTCCTCATAGACATGGGAAGGGGGAAGCACATGACCTCATCTTAGCCAATCAGAACCTTCCCTGTGGCTGTCACATACCGAGGAGCTTAATTCAGGGGAGGGAAAGTCAACAGGTTGAAGGCTAGCCAAGAGCTGGAGAATCCTGGCACACAGCAGGAAACCCTGAAGCTGGCCCTACTTGAGGACTTTCTGGCCAAATGAACCAATACACTCCATGTTGGGCTTAAGTGAGTTTAGGTTGGTTTTCTGCCACCTGGCCTCTGACAGCTAGAGGACACTCTTGCCTGCTGAGTGCCTGGTCCACTGAGATGCTCAGTTAATGGCTGAGACTCTATAAGGAGAAGTGACCACCCGCAGAAGGATGGCCAGCCCAACAGCCCCTCCCACTGCTGGCAATTGCATTGTGGTTTTCCTCTGGGGAACTGAGCTCCCCCACTGGCGCAGGTTCAGGTGGGCGTATGATCCCTGTGTCACCAGTGAGGAGCCTCTGAGCAATGAGAGGCAACGGGCATCAGCATTAGGACTTCTTTTTCCCCCATGAGGATTTCTTTTGAAGTTACTAGGCAAGGCCAGGTGTGTTGGCTCACAGCTGTAATCCCAGCACCTTGGGAGGCTGAGATGAGCAGATCACCTGAGGTCAGGAGCTCGACAGCAGCATGGCCAACATGGTGAAACCTCGTCTCTACCAAAAATACAAAAATTATCTGGGTGTGGTGGCATGCACACGTAATCCCAGCTACTCGGGAGGCTGAGGCAGGAGAATAGCTTGAATCTGGGAGGCAGAGGTTGCAGTGAGCCAGGATCTTGCCACTGCACTCCAGCTGCCTGGGTAGCAGAGCAAGACCAAGAGGGATAGGGAAAGGGAAAGAGAAAGGGGAAGGGGAAGGAAAAGGGAAGGAAGAAAGAGAGAGAGGGAGGGAGGCAAGTTAAGAAGGAAGGGAGGAAAGAAGGAAGGAAAGAAAGGGCAAAAGGAGCTGTCTACTGTGGCGGCTGAGCTGCTGGGGGGCACTGCTGTCACACCCTGGGGAGTGCTGCCCCAATATGAAGACTACACACTAAACAGTACAGCTCAGGGAGGGAGAGAGAGTTCCTAGGGCATTGTTAGGGCCCCGGAGCCCCATCCAGGCATGCCAAAAGCTGGACCTATCCTGGGGCTTTTCCTTACTGTGAATTATCTTTATTTCTGTGGCTAAGCCACTAGATTGGTTTTTCTGCCACTTGCACTGGAAGCATCCTGGTCAATACTACAAGAACCCCTGAGCCCCAGCCCGGCTAGGCCCTGCCCTCGGCAAGAGTGAGTGGCACTCACATCAGGCTTGAAGGGCGGCTCCAGCATGCCGGCTCCCAGCCGCTTGAAGTTCAGCTTCTTAAAGAGGGGGTGCTCCTTCACCTCACGGGCACTGCCCCCACGACACCCCAGACGTTCGGCGGGGTCCTTGCAGAGGAGCTGTGGCAAAGCAGGGGAGAGGAGGGCAGGCAGGCGGGCAGGTGAATGGCTGGGAGGGAGGGAAAGTTGAGTCCTCCCTAGCCTCGGTGGGCCGGGCTTCCGAGAGCTGCCGTACCTGGGAGCACAGTGAACGGGCCTGTGGGGAAAAGCGCTCCGAATACTCCTCGGGCACCTCCTTCACCAGCCGCTCCACCTCCTCCCGCTTGATCTTCTTCTTCCTCTGCTGGAAGGGTGACTGGCCTGCGATCATCTCATACAGGAGGCAGCCTAGCGCCCACCAGTCAGGGCTGAATGTGTACCGTTCGTTCTTCACCACCTCTGGAGCTGGGCAGGTGGCATGAGAGTTAGGACTGGGCAGGAGGTGGGGAGTGGACCCTCAGGCCCCAGGAACGCCAGTGGGACATTACGTCTGGGATCCACTCAAACCCACTGGCCAGGCAGGCACCGTCCCAACTTGGAGGGGACCTCGGCCAGTAGGAGAGCATCAAGGGGAGTGGATACGGCCCTGCAGGAGGCTACATCCAGGGTCCCTGGGTCTTCAGATTTTACACAAGAAGTCAGAAATCTTATTTTGCATGTGAAACCATCTGGCTTACTAAAAACAATTTGACTTAAACACAAATGTAGGCGAAATTGGGCCCACATGGCTACCAGTTTGCAACTTCTGGATTTAATATCAGCAAGAAGTAAGAAGGAAACTCCTATTTTCTGAATACCTCCTACCTGCCAGGGCAGCCCCATGGGGAGTTTTTTCTGTACTCTCTCTTTTCATCTTCCAGGCAGCCCTGGGAGGCAGGCATGATGAGCGTTTTACAGTCGAGCAAAGTGAGGCCGGGAGCAGTGGAGTGTCTGGTTCAAGGCCACACAAAAGGCAAGAGGTGGAGCCTGCAGAGCCAGGACTCTGTCTCCCTTGTCTCTTGGTTCCCAAGTGGAATATGAGGCCTCACACTGGCCCCTCCACTGGCTTCCTTCACAGATGGGCACAAGGAGGGCAGGGCCTGGGGCCATGGAAACAAGTTGGGTTTCTCTCCTCCATTCCCCGGTAGCCACTTGCAAGCTCAGCCATAGTGGGGTTTAGTAAATATCTAGCAAACAAATAGTGTGGCTTCACAACTGTGTGTGGTCCTGGCTGAGTCTCGGTCTCCTAACCTCTAGAAGAGGAGCACTGGGATGGACCCTTTCTATTGAGACCCCTTTTGAGAGGAGACTCCCAAACAGAAGTGGTACGGCTGGGTGGGTGGACAGTGAGGGAACTCAGGAGGCCAGTGGGCCAGGGCAGGGAAGACTCACCCATGTAGCCCACGGTGCCCACACGGCCTTTGATGGTCTGGCCCTCGGGTACATGCACAGCCAGTCCCAGGTCGGAGATGCGGATGTGGCCTGAATGTGGGTGGAGAAACAGGTAGACCCGTTAACAGGCCAGGCCTCTGCGTCTCACCCCACCGTACCCCACCCCAGGTGCCCCCACTCACCGTGGTCATCCAGCAAGATGTTCTCTGGCTTCAGGTCCCTGTGCAGAGAGAAGAGCAGGGTTAGATGCTGCTCAGTTTGCCAGGGAGTCCGACGGGACAGCTCCTTCTAGCTCACTTGCCTCCTGGGGCCAGGTGTGGAGCAGGGTACAAGACTCATTTGCTGATAGGGCAACAGACAGCCCTGCTCTCCCTGGCAACAGCCCAAACTCAAGGGAGCAGAGGAAGGATCTACACAGCCAGGACACCGAGGACTCTCTAGGTGAGTGGAAGGCAGCTCCACCTCGAGGGGCCTCCCCAGTGGCCTTGCTTATCCATTGGTGGCTGACTCTGCCTTTCCTCTCTGTCAAATGGGGCTACTCATCTGTCCCCTGACCATCCTGTTGTGAGGCTCATAGGAAGTCGGCAACAATCAGAGCCAGGGTTCTTCCTTACCCAGCCCTGTATGCCAGGCACTCTGTACTTATCTCACTAGGCCCCTTCAACAACCTGGGAAGTAGGAATTATAGTCTCTGCTTTCTAGAAAAGGAAGCAGTGTTGGGAGCAGGGAGCAGACCGGCCCAGGGTCACACGGTGGGGGATGGAGGTGTGTGTGACAAAGTCAGGATTCCCCCGTGGGTCTCCCAGAGCCCAAAGCCTAGGCCCGGGCCACTCAAGTTGGCCTGCTGTGTTAGTTAAGCCGGTGCCACAGCCCCGCACCAATGTCCTTCTGCAGTCTGGCCTGATTGGCAGCCTTGGCTACCTCCATCCAGGTGCAGCTGTAGCCCCTGGCAGGGAGGGCTAAGCCCCTGGGGTGGCCGAGCCCTCCCCACCTGTACACGATGCGCTCCCGGTGCAGGTCCTCCAGGCCGCAGCAGATCTCGGCGGTGTAGAAGACAGCCCGTGCTTCAGAAAAGCCAGCATGGCCCATGTGGTAGATGTGGAACTTGAGGTCGCCCCCATTCATCAGCGTCAGCACCAGGCACAGCGCGTCCTTGGTCTCATAGGCATAGGCCAAGCTCACCTGTGGCCGAGGGGACCCAAGCCCTCAGGCAGGAGCTGCGGGGTGCTTGGTGGCAGGGCCGCCCAAAAAAGCCTTCTTGGTGCCACTCCTTGGGCCCAGCCTGCTCCCCAAGCCTGGCATCAACACCCCAACCCCAACCTTCCCGGCATCCCGTGTGGGAGGGTGGGGCCTGGGGGGTGGGGAGGGCCAGTGCACCAGCGTGGCCAAGGGGAAGGGAGTCTCCTTCTGTACTTACTACAAACCTACTGTTCACTTTCTCCAGGATCTGCTTCTCATTCAGCGCCATGGCCTCCCCTTTCCGCTTCTTGATCCGCTTTTTCTCTAGCTTCTTGCAGGCATACATCTTGCCTGTGGCCCTCACCTGGCAGGCACACACCTGTGGCCAGGCAGACAGGGGCGAATGGGGGACAGCTGCACCCTGGCTAGGCGTCCAGGGGCTGGTCCAGGGCCCAACGTACCCACCCTGTTCACTCTTCCTGGCCACTCACCTCCCCAAAGCCACCTTTGCCCAGGACTCGGTACTGCCTGAAGGTGTTTTTGGTCACTGGCTGCCTGTGGCAAGGGGTGGGGAAGCAAACGCTGGCTGAGCAGGAGAGCCCAAGGCCTATGAAGAACCCCAGCGACCTGGCCTGTCCCGGCCCAGCCTTCAAGGAGCTCACCTTTCCAGCCACTTCCACTGCAGGAAACGGTTGAAGTAGATGCTGTCGAGGTAGTCAGCAAATGGGGCCACGCTCAGGTACTCGTGGGTCAGCCTGTTGAGGAAAGGCAGGCCCAGCTCACCCGCCAGCCCCCAACACCCCAGGCTCTCGACTTGTTGGGCCAGGCCTCTCTTTCTGTACAGGCTCAGCCCACAGGCATCATTGTCAGCCGGTCCTCCTGCTAACCCCCGAGCTGGGAGACACATAGCCTGTGCTGAAGCTGTCGGTGCTACTGAGAGGGGAGGCAGCCTGCCCAGGTCACACAGCAGGGACAAGGCCAGGGCCGGGCAGCTGAGCTCCCTCACCAGCCACTGAGCTGTTCACAACCTTCCTGGCCCACAGAAGCCCCCTCCTCTGGACACAATTTTAGGCTTGTGGGCAGGGACAGGCTTACCGGGTGAGTTCCTGGAAGAGGTCTTTGCAGGGCCCCTGCTCCAGTCGCTGGGTGCAGTTCGTCACCAGCTGCTGGGGGACCTCAGGGATGAGGTCAGGACCCTGGGAACAAGCCCCAGAGAGGTCAGTGCAGGGGTTCCCTTGGACGGCTGCCCATTCCCAGGGGAGAGGGGTCAGGCATCTCAGGCGGTGCCATAAGAGGCTGCAGGCCGGGGGTGTGCCAGCCAGCCTGGTTGCTGAACTCCTTCCTGCTCCCCACCCACGAGGCAGAGCGCAGCAGAGCCACTGGGAGGCCGTCTGGCCAGAGCCCAGCCCATACCCTGGGCTGCATGCCCGCCGTGCTGCCTGGAGCAGCTCCAGGGCAGTCTCTGCCCAGGCTGTGGTCACTCTTCTCCCTGTCACTGGGCTCTAGTGGCTGCCGTCATCTCTCCATCACTGCTCACTCACCGTGTGGCTCAGAAAATTCTGCATTAGCCGCCGCCCACATGCCTTCCGCTTCTCATCCGGGGTCACTTCATACTCGGCCTGCAGGGTGGAAAGCAGAGAAGCTGGAGGTCTGGGCAGAGCAAGCAGCAGGTGTGGGGAGGAAGGGCACGTGAGGCTGAGGCCTCGACCACCCATGGGGCTGGGCGGGGCTGGGCTGCACTCACCACCCCATCCAGGAAGGCGATGCAGCGGCTCAGCTCCGGCCTCGTGGCACAGAACTCTCGAAACAGCAGGCGCCCGATGGGCTGCCGCTCGCACAGGCTGTGGTAGTCACGCTCTGTGGGCAGAGATGGGAGCTGCTGGGTCCACAGCCCCAGAGCCCATGGATGGGGCACTCCTGCCCATACCACCAGGCCCTAGGCCCCCACAACAGCTTCCAGCTCTGCAGTGTGGCAGCCATGATCTTCTTCGGAACCCTCACCGCAACCCTGAGGTAGGCACAGCTATATTGGGTCTGTGAGGCCCAGAGAAGCTAACTGACTAGCTCAATGTCACACAGCCAGGAGTCTGGCTCCAGAACCCAGGCCTCCACCCACTTCCCTGCGTTGTCTCCTGGTTTACACGACTTGCATATGTCACAGTACTGGGGTTGGGTGCGGTCTGTGAGGTTCCGGCCCAGCCCAGCCTGGGCCAGGCCCACACCTGCTGCCTGCCTGGCGAAAGTGCGAGAGGAAGCTGTGGCTTCCGGCAAGCTCTCAGCTGGGCCTCCTTCCCAGGAGGTGGAAGCGGCCTGGGTGCGCTCTGCCCACGTGCGGGCCACCGGGGGGCCTCAGCAACCTTAGGTGCTGCTCAGACCTGGGGCCTTGGCCAAGATCAGCAGGAACTGGGGTCCTGGGCCCTTCTGTCTCCTCCCAGGAGTAACCCTGTCACACTGCCCAGGCTGAGGGCTTCTGATCAAGGCTTTGCTGGGCACCACTCAAGGCTGGGCCTGGGAGGCTAAGACCCAGCCTGGGGCTCCCAAGGTAGTCAGTCTGTGGGCTAGCCTAGCTGCCGCTCCTTCTATCCTGTGGGTGCTGCTCACCCTAGCTGGCTCTCCTTTCCAAAGCGGACTCATCTGCCCCAATCTGCCCCTGCCCTATTCCTGACACCATTTCAACCACATCCAGCAGTGTGACCCTGTTTGTTGTCTGCTCTCCACCCATCCCAAGCCTGGGAACTGAAACTAGGCTCAATGGTGCAGCCCCATCCTACTGCTCACTGGAGCCACCAAGCCTGCCCCTCTGCCCCAAGGCAAGGTCTCAGGGGAGGCTCCCCCGGCCCCAGCAAGGCCCCTCGCCTCAGCATCCCCAGCCTCTGCCCAGGCCTCACCGAGGCTGAGCCGCAGCTCTTCACACTGGCTGATGTGGGGGAACTGGAGCATCTGCCGCCATTTCTTGCTTTTGCCTTTGCGATTCCCACCGCCACCTGTGGGAGCAATTGGGCACTGGGTCTCAAGTCCCACTGCCCCAGGACTGACTCTGGGTCCACAGCGAGGTTCAGGGCCTCTAGGGCCCAGCCAAGGCAGAGCCCGCTCTGGGCAGCACCTTGGGCCTTCCCAAGCACGTTCCAGCATGCTCTTGCCGCGTTCCAGGACACACGTGGTTCTCCTGCTTCCGGCTCCTGAGCTGGGAGAGCCAAGAGGAGCAATGAGGTTGCTGGGGGAGGAGATAGCTCTGACAATGGGTCCAGCCTCAGTTGCTTCGCACCAGGTAGGAGTTCCCACAGTTAAGAAAGGAGAGAAGGGCATCACAGTGGTGGGTGCAGAAGGCCCAGGAGGGAAAGAATCTAGGACAGCGGGGCAAGCCTGAGAGATGCACAGGGCAGCCTGGAACAAGAGGGCTCCCAGACCTCTATCGCCAGGCTCCACATCATGGCTATCAGATGCTCAAGCAAGGCAGGGGCAAGGGGAGACACTCAGGACTTTCCTTCCCCTGCACACAGGGGTTTCCCCGGCCCCCTGTCTGCCTTGCTTGACCTCGCAGACCCCCCATCTGCAGCGGCTGAGGCCACAGCAGTTCAATTGCCTGCAGAGCCCAACAGGTGTGGGAAACGTGGGCCAGATGCGAGATGACCAGGAACAGAGAAGGCCCCTCTAACAGGCAGCTGTAGCACAACGCCAGCAGATTGCCTGATTGCTGCGAGGCAGGTTTCTGGCTCAGTGTGGCCAGCTCTTCTGATTTTGAAAAAGCAGCTAGAAATTCACTCTTACATAAAATATTGGCCCCCATTTTATTTAAAAAAACAAAACAAAACAAAACAGGGCCAGGCACAGTGGGTCACACCTGTAATCCCAGCACTTTGGGAGGCCGAGGCAGGCAGATCATCTGAGATCGGGAGTTCAAGACCAGCCTGACCAATATGGAGAAACCCCATCTCTACTAAAAATACAAAATTAGCCAGGCGTGATGGCACATGTGTGTAATCCCAGCTTGCAGTGAACTGAATGCATGCCATTGCACTCCAGCCTGGGCAACAAGAGTGAAACTCTGTCTCAAAAAAATAAAAAAAAGCCAGGCATGGTGGCTCACGCCTGTAATCCCAGCACTTTGGGAGGCCAAGGTGGGTGAATCACAAGGTCAGGAGTTCAAGACCAGCCTAGCCAATATGGTGAAACCCCATCTCTACTAAAAATACAAAAATTAGCCAGTGTGGTGGCTCACACCTGTAGTCCCAGCTACTTGGGAGGCTGAGGCAGGAGAATCGCTTGATCCCGGGAGGCAGAGGTTGCAGTTAGCCAAGATCACGCCACTGCACTCCAGCCTGGCGACAGAGCAAGACTCTGTCTCAAAAAAAAACAAAAACAAAAAATCCTCACTGCAGCCAAATAAATATAATGTGTCAGAGAGGGAGCCAAATGTGTGTGGCCTGTAGGCCACGAGGTTTAGGAGGGAAGGGGCCTGAGCCTCCCAAAGCTGGGTCTGAATTTTTTTTTTTTTTTTTAATTTTAAAGATGGGGTTTCTCCATGATGGCCAGGCTGGTTTGAACTCCTGACCTCAGGTGATCCACCCACCTCGGCCTCCCAAAATGCTAGGATTATAGGCGCAAGTCACTGCGCCCGGCCAGGGTCTGAATTTCTGATTTACACCGTAAAGCCATCACTTGCTATCTGTGAACCTCGGTTTCTCCATGTGTGTTATGTGGTGAATAGGAGACACTGTCCGCATTGAATAGGGCTGAGTCAAAAGGTGAGCCCCAGCTCCAACAATTCTGTGGCAACTTTAGACAGCCACTTACTCATGCTGGGCTTCAGTTTCCCCTCTGGTTTTCCAGTCCTGTATCTATCTGGCCTAGGTGAGGGCAGGTGGTGCAAGGGCAGAAGTTGCCTTCTAGGGAGGGGGCAAAGCTAGGTCCCTCGATGACTCCCTGACCTAAGCTGCCTGGAGGAGGAAGTATTGCAGGGGCCCATTGAGAAACCTGCTAGAGGCCTCCAGCAGCCTGCTGAGAGAATGCCCAGCAGTCATTGCTTCACTGTTAGTGAGCAACAGACCCCCACCCCTCAACCCAGGGCAAGGCCTTCCCAGAAAGGGACCTCCTCCCCCACCCCCACAGGTCCCTCACCCTACCCTCCATCCGCCAGCCTCCCACCCTCAGTTACTTCCTCCTTCCCGCCTCCCAGCCACATCAAGGCAGCAGCAAAGAGTCACATGCAAATATCCTGTCCTGGGTGGCCCAGTCAGTGGTGCTCCTCCCCACCCTCTCTGTCCCCTTTCGGTGTCCCTGGGCCCCTTCCCCATGCCTCTGAGTGCCTGGGAAAAGAAGGGGTACTGAGGGAAGGCTCAAGCCCCAACATCCCACTCCATCCTCACAGCAACTCTTCCAGAGAAGGCCCAATATCATAAGAAAACTGAGGTTCCAAGGTGAGGAATCAATTCACCCAAGATCTCCAAGCCCAGAGGTGACACTGACAGGTCCCGTACCCAGCTCCCTATGGCCACAACCCAAGCTCCTTTCCCACCCCAAATGTGGCTAGCATCTATTACGTGCCAACTCTATACACATACCAAGGGTTCCCAAATCACTTGGGGCCTCAGATTACTTGGGAAGATGTCAAGGGCCCTAGCCCCAAGCTCATGAAAAGCCAGTTCATGAGTTGGTTCTGATGTAGTCCATCCAGGGGCCTGGGCTCAGGACTCAATGACAATCAGGATTTCCTTTAGTCTTTATGTCCCTCAGCCAACCATTCCACAAAAAGGAGTACTGAAGTTGAGAGAGAAGAGACGTGTTTAAAGCCATGCAGGTAGGCCAGGCACAATGGCTCACACCTGTAATCCCAGCACTTTGCAGGGCCAAAGGTGGGAGGATCACTTGAGGTCAGGAGTTCGAGACCAGCCTGGCCAACATGGTGAAACCCCATCTCTACTAAAAATACAAAAATTAGCTGGGTATGGTGGCACACACCTGTAGTACCAGCTACTTGGGAGGCCAAGGCAGAAGGATCATTTGAACTCGGGAGGCGGAGGTTGCAGTGAGCCGAGATTGTACCAGCCTGGGCAACAGAGTGAGACTTCATCTCAAAAAAAAAAAAAAAAAAAAACATGCAGGTGGGAGGAGCAGAGCCAGGTTGTGGTAAGGGTTCTCTAGTGGAGATACCAGTCCCCAGTCTGGCCACACCACCCTTTGCCTTGCCCACAGCCTGACAAAGCTTGTCCAATGGTACCCACACTCTCTGGCCAGGCAGTGCCATCAGCAGGCCTGAGGCCTTGACTGGCTATAGCCCTAGAGAAGGCCTGTTTTGGCCCTCCCCACCCCTCCTCCCTGGCTGGTTGGATGACGAGGCAGAACAGAATCGGCAGATGCCCCCAGAGGCTGGGAGGAAGGCCTAGCCCATGGGCTTGATAAGGGACAGGGGATAAAACAGGCTCTCCAGGCACTGAGGACCCAGCCTGCCATGCCATTTCTGGGCTGCATCTCACCATGGCACTGGGTGGACAGGGGGTAATTCTCGGGCACCCAGCTGGAGGTTCCTCTGGGCTTCATGTAGAATAGGCATCCTGTGTCTTAGGCCTGAGTCAATCACAATCCTGCTGTGTGACCTGATGAGCCTCAGCTTCCCACATGTAAAATGGGGCAGAAAGGTGAAGCAGATGACCTCTTAAGCCTGGAAGTCCAGCAAAGGGTGGAAAAACATCATAATCTCTCTCCCTGCCCTGGAATTCCAAAAAGAAGCATCTTGTTTACTGCTGCTTCCCCAGCACCCTGGACAAGGTGGGACAGAGTGGGTGGTCAGTGATGTTACTGAGGTGGGGTGTGGCAGGTGGGAGCTGACTGACCACAGGGCAGTAAGGACCAGGTCTGGTCCTTCTGTGTCTCCCAGGACCTACACAGAGCCTGATAATATCTGGGGTGGGAGCCACGAGGAGCTACACACACACTCGGTCCACCAGACTGGTTTCCCCAGCCAAGCCTTTGCACTTATAATACTGACAGCGCAGCATGCTTTGCTTCCACTTCTTTCTGTGTCCGCTAGCCCTACTAGACCATGGGCTCCCTGAGGGCAAATATCCATTCACCTTTGCCCTCAGTGTTCTGAGGCACGGAGCAAGTGGCAGTTCTATAGGTACCATTTGTGGCCAGGAGTTTCCCCAAGTCTGGTGGGCTGTGTTACGCAGAGGCTCCGTTAATTCATTCTCCAGCCTTTACCTAACACCAACTTTGTGCGGGATTAAGCTAGGTGCTGGGGTCTGGGCCCATAGCACGTGGGGCATCTTTACACATCTCACCTGGAAGAGGCCTCAGTGAGGCTCTCCTGGAGCCCCGGTCCCACCCTTCCCTCTTCGTCTCTCCTTTCACTCCTTCACCACCCCACGCCGCGACGGCGGCGGCCTGACCCCCGCCCCTTCCTGGGCCCCGAATCCCGGGGGCAGGTGCAGAGAAGCAAGACGACGGGCCGGAAAGGCTCGTGTGTCTAGGCGAAGTGTAGGGCATAGAGCCAGCGGGCCTAGGGGATCCGAAGGCTGGGTCGCCCCGCGGAGCTCAGACGCCGCGCACCCACGCTCCCTGCACCCGGGCCCGGCCACCCGCCCGGCCGCCTCACCTTCCCGGGCCTTGAGTAGCACCGTGTTCGCTACGATGTTCTCGAGCTCCATGGGCTGCGGCGCCGCCGGGCCCGCCGGGCCGCGCCGCCGGCCGGGATCGCGCGCGAGAGCCGGGGCCGGATGGCGATCGGCGCGGCTCGGCTCGGCTCGGCACGGCTAGCAGTGACCGCGCAGCGGCCTCCCCGGCCTCCCCGGCCTCCCCGGCCGCCGCCGCCGCCTGCCGCGCACTCTCCGCCCCCTCCCGGCGGGCCACCCAGGCGCTGCCCCGCCCCGCTCCGCCCTCTGTTTACCTTATTCGACCAATCACCAGGCGGAAGCTCCCCGCGCCGTCTTCCCATTAGCCTTCCTCTTCATCTTTCCCCCGCCCCCTGAGCTGGGGACTCGCTCAAAGGAGCGTACGGGGGCTGGACCAATACGTCACCTCTTCCTGGTTGGTCTGAGAGCGGGGTTCAGCCCCTAGGTTCGAATTTCTAGGCTTTCGTAGGATACTGAACTGCCAATTAGGGCCGAGCCCTCCGCCGGGACCACGGAGGTGGGTACTCTGGGGCACGCCCAGGAGATCGAATGTGTGATTGGGTGAAGAAAATGTCCGTCATCTCAAATAATGCATTTTCATTGGGCGACCGCCTGAAGGTGTGGCCCGGCAGCCTTTGGCTCGCAGATGGCTTTTCTAGGGTTTTGTTGGGGACGCGCTCGGTATCTTGGGCTTCCTGCAGGCTGGCAGGGAGTTTGTTTGGGCCACTTCTCTGGCCGTATTCCCTTGGGTCGGCCCCAACTAGGAGGGAGCATATCGAAAGCAGGAGAGACAGGGAGGAGGCTGCGGCCTCCGCAGCGGTCCCCCGACCTGTCGCCCGGTCGCCGCAGGCGCCCAGCCCGGCCCCCGCAGCCGGATGTTGTGATTTCTCTCCACCCACTCGGCCTCGCCTTCCCTCGGCCTCTGCTGCCTTATAAGGCAGCGCTACCACCCCTAGACGTTGGGAAGAGTTCACACCCATTATACAGGTGGGGAGCTGGGGCGCCGGACGTTAAGTGGCTGGCTCCAGCCCGAAGACTACGGAGAAAACAAGGCCAAAATCTGACAGCTATTCAACACCTTGTAGCTTAACATCCCACTTCCTCCACCCCCACTTCACACAGCAGGAAACAGGCTTGCCCAAACTCTGCTAGTAAGGCAGAGCCGGATTCATCTAGGCTTCTCTGGTCCCCTAGTCATTCATTCATTCGAAAATACTTACAGAGCAACCTCTTTGTGCCAGGCACCGAGTCAGGTGCTGGGGAATACAGTGGTGGCAGCAAGATAGCCAGGCTCCCTGTTTACTTGCTAGAAGTGGAGGGAGCAAGTGAGGGCTGGGTGAGATAAAGATAATTATTCTGTAAATAAACAAATAGATGGTTTTAGAGAGTGACAACTGTTCTTGGGACGTTATGACAAGATAATGTGTATGACACTCTCAGGGTGTGACATTTGAGCAGATCTAGTAGGAGCAACACCAAACGCAGAGGCTCTGAGCCAGACTAAGTGCTGTGTTCAGGGAACAGGAGAAGGCGTCTGCAGCTTCTGGGCCCAGTGGTCTGAGATGAGACAGAAGGGACAACGGCACTAGCTAGGTCATGGAGGGCCCTGACCACATCCAGGAGGTTGAAGTGTTTTTGCTAAGTGAAATGTCAAATATTTGAAAGAATGATTTATATTTTAAAAGTCTTACTCTTTCTGGTGGATTCCTAGGTGGCCAAGAGTGGAAGCAGAGCAAGCAGTCAAGAGGTTACAGAATTCCAGGAGAGAGAGATGGCAGCAGCCTGGACTAACAAGGTGGCAGTAGAGATGGAGAAAAGTGAATGGATCTAGGGAATTAAGATAAATACCTTAAAAGAGGGAAACCCAGGAGCTAGTGGAACACAGGGAAGGTACCTCACTTAGTGAAGGCTGTTGTGTCCAAGTGAAATCTGAAGATTAAGTGAAAATGTGCAGGTTATTGGCATAGGGAGGGAAAGAGCCTTCTGGACAGAGGGGTATCACACGTTCAAAATTCCATAGAGGAAGTGAGGAAGGGCTCCTGCGTTCAGCACCTAATGGCAGAGCATCCAGCTAGAGTTTAAAGGTACACAATGGGGAGGACATGGGGCGCAAGAAATTAGGCTGAAGGCTTAGGAGGGACCTGGATCAGTGAGGGCCTTGAGAGCCAGGTAAGAAATTTCGGACTTCATCTTGCGGGTGGTAGGGAGCTGTCAAGGAGGTTTTGAGTAGTGTGATCAGATTTGGCTTTCATAGAGAGCTCTGGGCTGCAACTGTGATGGACAAGCTCCAGGGAGGGGGCTGGCTTGCTGTTTTAGTGCCCAATATCTGAAGCCTTTCCCATTTGAGAAGAATCCTATGAGATGTGGAGGAAGACCCTGCCTTCCACTAGGTAAATCAAAGAAGGGAGGCAGAATTTTTTCTCCCATGTCTCTGGTAGCTGGAGCACTATTCTAATGTTTCCAGCCAGGTCTTTGACTCTAGAACAAGTGACCAGCACAAGACATCAGAGGGATCATTTAGAATTCATTGTGGAGACAGTGAAGGTCAGGGGAGGGAGGGAAGGCAGTCAAGCTAGGCCCTTCCTGGGGGAAGGGGATTCAGCAAGCCCCCCAGCCTGTCCCATCCATTCCTCATCTGCTTAGTTACCCAGAATTGGTTTCCTTGTATGCAGGCCAGATATCCTAAGACCGATGAGAGACCTTTCGGAAGGAACCTTTAGAGAGAGGAGTGATGGTGCCCTACACTGGGGCAGTGGCCAGGACATGCAAACAGGTGGACAGATGGAGAGCTGGCATGGAGCTGGCATGAACAGGACTTGGCAATAGATATGGGGTGAAGAGATGTCACTCAGAAAATTCAGGTTCCAGCTCTTCAAGCCATTTTCTACCTACAGCCAAAGTGATTTTTTTTTTTAATAGAGACGGGGTTTCTCCATGTTGGTTAGGCTGGTCTTGAATTCCTGACCTCAGGTGATCCGCCTACCTCGGCGTCCCAAAGTGCTGGGATTACAGGTGTGGGCCACCGCACCAGGCAGTTATCTTTGTTAAAAGGGAAGGTTGGCTGAGTGCAGTGGTTCACGTCTGTAATCCCAGAATTTTGGTAGGCCAAAGCAGGTGGATCACCTGAGCTCAGGAGTTCGAGACCACCCTGGCCAACACTGTGAAACTTCATCTCTATTAAAATATAAAAAATTAGCTGGGCATGGTGGTGCACTCCTGTAGTCCCAGCTACTCGGGAAGCTGAGGCATGAGAGTGGCTTGAGCCCTGGAGGCAGAGGTTGCAGTGAGCCAAGATCATGCCACTGCACTCCAGCTTGAGTGACAGAGCAAGACTCCATCTCAAAAAAAAAAAAAAGGAATAAATAAATAAATAAATAAATAAAAGGGAAAATCTGCCACCAACCATCTGAGATGTGTGTGTCTAGGAATTTATTTTATAAATATCATTGCACTCAAGCAAAAATACGAAATGCTTAAGGTTGGTGAGGTGTGGTGGCTCACGCCTGTAATCCCAGCACTTTGGGAGCCTGAGGCAGGTGAATCACTTGAGCCTAGAAGTTCAAGACCAGCCCGACCAAATGGCAAAACTCCATCTCTACTAAAAATACAAAATTAGCTGGTCATGGAGGTTGCGATGAGCTTAGATCGCGCTGCTGCACTCTAGCCTGGGCGACAGAGTGAGACTCTGTCTCAAAAAAAATAAAAAGGAAAGAAATGCTGAAGGCTATTCATTGTAGCACTGTCCAAAAAGATGGATCACATCTAATTGTCCTTAATAGAGATTAAGTAAAATGTGGTCCTTTCCTACCCAGGAATACTATGTGGCTGTTAAAAAAAATTGTGGGAATGCTCATATACTGATATAAACAATCACCAAGATATATTATTAAATGGAAAAATTCAAGGTGCAGAACAGTGTGCAAGGCTTGCATAAGAAGCATCTGGAGCCAGGCACAGTGGCTCATACCTGTAATCCCAGCAGTTTGGGAGGCTGAGGCAGGCTGATTACCTGAGATTGGGAGTTCAAGACCAGCCTGGCCAATGTGGTGAAACCTCATCTCTACTAAAAAAACACAAAAATTAGCCAGGAATGGTGGCATGAGCCTGTAATCCCAGCTGCTCGGGAGGCTGAGGCAGGAGAATCCGTTGAACTCAGGAGGCGAAGGTTGCAGTGAGCTGAGATGGCACCATTGTACTCCATACTCCAGCCTGGGTGACAGAGTGAGACTGTCTCAAAAAAAACCCAAAAGTTCATTTCTTACGTATACCACATGTCCAACACAGCTTGTTGGGTGGTGGCATGGCACTACACATAGTAGTCACTCAGGGCCCCAGAATGATAGGGGCTTCATTGCAATTTGTGCTTCTACAATGAGAGGTAGTAAAAGGAAATGGAAAATGTGGTAAATCATACAACAGTCCTTAAAGCTTGCACCCAAAAGTGACACAAGTCACTTCTGCTCACATTTTATTGGTCAAAGCAAACCACACGGCCACAACTAGCTTTAAAGGGGTCGGGAGAAGGGCTGGGTGCAGTGGCTCATGCCTGTAATCCCAGCACTTTGGGAGGCTGAGGTGGGTGGATTACCTGAGGTCAGGAGTTTGAGACCAGCCTGGCCAACATGGTGAAACCCTGTCTCTGCTAAAAATATAAAAACTTGCTGGGTATGGTGTTGCGCACCTTAGTCCCAGCTACTCAGGAGGCTAGGGTGGGAGAATCACTAGAACTCAGGAGGCAGAGGCTGCAGTGAGCTGAGATGGTGTTGCTGCACTCCAGCCTGGGAGACAGAGTGAGACTCTGTCTCAGTACATACATACATACATACATACATACATACATACAAGTGGTGGGGATATACAACATTACTACAGCAGAGTATATTTTCTAAAGATGAGTGTAGCAATGCATTCCCATCCCACGGGCACTTCTGCAGTGGAACCTTGCCACCCCCGCAGCAAGAGACAGAGTCTAATTTCCCTCCCCTTGAGTTTGGTCTCACCTTAATGACTCTTGTGATTGGTAGAAAATAGTGGAAATGAGGCAGAGTGAGGTCTGAGGCCAGGCCAGAAAAGGTCATACGGCCTGGCTCTCATAAAATGCCTGCTCTCCAGAACTGTTCTCTTGGGCTGCTTCCTCAGAATCAGCTGCTGCTATGAGAAGCCCTAGCCAAATGGAGAGGCCACACATGGGTGCTCTACTGTGGTTGACAATCCCAGCTGAGCTCAGGACAGTGGGATGATCCAATAATATGAGTCATATAAGCAGCAGACATATGAGTGAAGAAGGCTCCATATGATAATTCTAGCCCCTGGCAATTTGAGTCACCCCCAGCCATGCAAGTATCCAGCTGAGGCCCCTGGCATGGGGGAGCAGAGACCACTCATCCATGCTGAGTCCTGCCAGAATTCCCAACCCACAGAATCCATGAGCATAATAAAACAGTCCACTAAGTTTGGAGTAGTTCATAATGCAGAAACAGGTACCTGGCATAACTACGATGGGCTTGGAAAGAGAAAAGAATTGGAAATATTTGGTGAACAATACTAACAATCGCCACAGACAGATTTGTTTACATACACGTTGGCCACCTCAGGAAAGCCATGTGAGGCAGCAGAACTGCTGGTTGTAACTGGGAAGGGAGAGTTCAATGACTGGGGACAGGGGCGAGAGGGAGGTTTTTCATCCTATCTACTTTTGCACCTTTAATCTTGTATTGTGTGACTGGACAGCCTGTCTTAAAAACAATCAACTGGATCCTGTCACTCTCTTGCTCAGAACTTTCCAGTGGCTGCCTATGCTGGGCAACCTCTAAGGTACCGCTGCCACCAGGGATCTCTGCTGCTTCCTGGTATTCACACCCTTGAGATCCCCTTAAGTGTCAGGTGGACCTCCTGACTCACATTTTTTTTTTTTTTTTTGAGAGAGAGTTTCGCTCTTGTTACCCAGGCTGGAGTGCAATGGCGCAATCTTGGCTCACTGCAACTTCTGCCCCCTGAGTTCAAGCGATTCTTCTGCCTCAGTCTCCCGAGTAGCTGGAATTAAAGGTGCCCACCAACATGCCCGGTTAATTTTTTGTATTTTTAGTAGAGACAGGTTTTTAACATGTTGGCCAGACTGGTCTTGAATGCCTGATCTCAGGTGATCAACCCACCTCGGCATCCCAAAATGCTGGGATTATAGGCGTGAGCTACCGCACCTAGCATTTTTTTTTTTGAGACAGAGTCTCACTCTGTTGCCAAGCTGGAGTGCAGTGGCATGATTTCCGCTCACCACAACCTCTGCTTCCCAAGTTGAAATAATTCTCCTTTCTCAGCCTCCAGAGTAGCTGGGACTACAGGCATGTGCCACCATGTCCAGCTAATTTTTCTATTTTTAGTAGGATTTTAGACAGGATTTCATCATGTTGGCCAGGATGGTCTCGATCTCTTGACCTCATAATCTGCCCGCCTTGGCCTTCCAAAGTGCTGGCATAATAGGCACGAGCCACTGGGCCTGGCCTGCACCGCACTAGGCTTTTTTTTTTTTTTTTTAGACAGAGTCTTTCTCTGTCGCCCAGGCTGGAGAGCAGTGGCACAATCTTGGCTCACTGCAACCTCTGTCTCCTGAGTTTAAGCAGTTCTCCTTCCTCAGCCTCCCAAGTAGCTAGGATTACAGGCACCACCCACCATGCCCAGTTAATTTTTACATTTTTAGTAGAGACAAGGTTTCACCATGTTGGCCAGGCTGGTTTCAGACTCCTGACCTCAGGTGATCCACCTACCTTGGCTTCCTAAAGTGCTGGGATTACAGGCACGAGCCACTGTGCCTGGCCATTTTTTTTTCATAAGAGACAGGGTCTTGCTCTGTCACTCCGGCTGGAGTACAGAGGTGCGATCACAGCTTACTGCAGCCTCCACCTCCTGGGCACAATCGATCCTCCTACGTCAGCCTCCTGAGTAGCTGGGACTATATGCTTGTGCCACCATACTCAGCTAATTAATTTTTTTGTAGAGATAGGGTCTCCCTCTATTGCCCGGGCTGGTCTCGAACTCCTGGCTCAAGCGATCCTCCCTCTTTGACCTAAGTGTTGAGATTACAGGCATGAGCCACAGCACCCAGCCTGACTCACTTCCAATGGAAAGAATGTAGCCAAAGTGATGGAATGTCATTTCCAACACAAGATTTCTAAAAGATTGTGGCTACCATCTTCGGTAACTCTTCTTGCTCCCTCACTGGCTCAGTCTGAGAGAAGCCAGCTGGTATGTTGTGAGATGGAGAGACCTATGTGGCAGGCAACTGATGTCTCTAGCCAACAGCTTTGTGAGTGGACTTGAAAGTGGATCCTCCCCTGGCAGCCTCAGCTGACCCTCTGATGCAGCCTTGTGAGAGACTCCGATCCAGTGGCACTCAGTTAAACAGTGCCAGGTTCCTGACCCATGGAAACTGTGACCCATAAATGTCATTTTTTAAAAAAGTTTATGGCCATGTGCAGTGGCTCACACCTGTAATCCCAGCACTTTGGGAGGCTGAGGCGGGTGGATCACCTGAGGTCAGGAGTTTGAAACCAGCCTGACCAACATGGTGAAACCCCAGTCTCTACTAAAAATACAAAAAAATCATCCAGATGTGGTGATGCACACCTATAATCCCAGCTACCTGGGAGACTGAGGCAAGAGAATTGCTTGAACCTGGGAGGCAGAGGTTGAAGTGAGCCGAGATCGCACCACTACATTCCACCCTGAGTGACAAGAACGAAACTCCATCTCAAAAAAAAAAAAAAAAAAAAAAGACTCTCTCGACAGTCTGAATGACTGGGGAAGCAACAGTGCCACCAACCAAGGCGTGAAGGATGGCAGGCTGGGTATCTTCTGATTCCCCCCAACGTCTCCTTGAGCAGGCAGTTCTGCAACCTCTTGAAATCTATGTCCCAAGTACCTGCTAAAGAGAAAGGGGGTTTGTGTGTGTCTGTGTGTATCCAGACGCCTGTGAGCAGGAACTTGATAGTTTCTCCTCCCATGGACACACGGCCCAGCTATGGAAAGACAGAAGCCAGGGGACAGTGCCATTCTGCTCTCATCTAAAGCAGTTGGTAGAAGACAGCCAGATGTGCAAGAAGATCTGGGGACAAGTGTGCAGAAATGGTAGAGAAGAGTGTATCCACAGGAAAGTTTCTTTGTACACTTCTATGGATTGAGCTCCAACTATACACCAGGCTCTGCCTTTTCACATGCAATCCCATTCTAACACCTCAAGTCTGCCAGACAACATGAGTGCCCATCCCTCCCTACAGAGGTGTGGCAATGCCGGTTCAGAGAGGTGGAGCTCCTTAGCCATCATTACGCTGTGGGCAGGTGGCCCAGATGGGAGTGGAAGGCTTCCTGACTCAAGTCCAGTGCTTCCCTACCCTGCTTCTAAGCTCAGTATTCTCCTGTCCTTTAAACTACTGACTTATCCATCATGATCACATGAGGGGTTTTGTTTTGTTTTGTTTTGTTTTAGAAACTTCCTGGTAACAGTGTATGAACTCTGGCAGCATAAGTTAGGACTTTTGGTTGAAACTAAAATTGGCTTAGGCAAAAAGAGGAATTTGGGGGTTCAAGTAACAGAAAAGCATAGGTGGTGATTCTGACTTAAAGCATCTCTGGATGCTGGGTCTCAAATGGTGTCATTCAAACTCTGTCTTTCCCATGCCCTGATTGTTTTTTGTGAGACAGAGTCTTGCTGTGTTGGCCAGGTTGGAGTGCAGTGGTGCAATCTTAGCTCATTGCAACCTCTGCCTGCTAGGTTCCAGTGATTCTCCTGCTTCAGCCTCCCAGGTAGCTGGGATTACAGGCACACGCCACCACACCTAATTTTTTTGGCATTTCTATTAGAGACAGGGTTTCACCATGTTGGCCATGCTGGTTTCGAACTCCTGGCCTCAGATGATCCACCTGCCTCGGCTCCCAAAGTGCTGGGATAACAGGCGTGAGCCACCACACCCAGCGCCCATACCCTGATTCTGCTTTTAATCTTTATTATCTTTATTCTCAGGCAGGTTTTCCCTCTGAGATGTTAAAGATGGCTGCCAACAGCTCCAGGCTCATTTGCTAGGAATGTGGCAACCTCCATGGAAAGAGAAAGCCTCTACCTTTATAATTCCAGAAAAATCTGGGGACTGCCTCTCACTGTTTGATGCAGGTCAGGTGTTCTTTTTTTTTTTTTTCTTTGAGATAGGGTCTGACTCTGTCGTCCAGGCTGGAGTGCAGCCAGGCTGGTAGATCTTGGCTCACTGCGACCTCTGCCTCCCAGGCTCAAGTCATCCTCCTACCTCAGCCTCCTGAGTAGCTGGGACCACAGGCGTGTGCCACCGCACCCAGCTAATTCAGGTGTTCATTTTGAACCAATTACTGAAGACAAAGAGAGGTGGTGTTCTGATTGACCAGGTCCAGAACAAATGTCCACTCCACCCTCAACCAAGGGATGCGGTAGGCTTTATTTTATGTATATTGATGCAGGGTGGGGAGGAGTGATTCCCCAAACACTGAGGGCCATTTCTAGAACCAGAGAGAATGAATGATAAACAGGAAATGATAGATTTTCATTGCAGACTCTCAAATTATGTTTCATAGCTGTAGCCACCTTGAATTTCCTGGAAGTCAAAGAAGAGGCAGTAGAAATTAAGAGACGTGGAGAGATTTGAAAAATATTTAGGTAGCCTGGGTGGTGACTCATACCTGTAATTCCAGTACTTTGGAAAGCTGAGGTGAGGAGATAGTTTGAGTCCAGGAGTTTGAGACCAGCCTGGGCAAGATAGTGACACCTCACCTCTACAAAAGATTAAAAAATTAGCTGGGTGTGGTGGTGCACACCTGTGTCCCAGCTACTTGGGAGGCTGAGGTGGGAGGATCGCTTAGAACCGGGGACGTTAAGGCTGCAGTTAGCCATGATCATGCCACTGCACTCTAGCCTGAGCAACAGAGTGACACCCTGCCTCAAAAAAGAAAAATATTTAAGTAGTGGAATGAACAGAACTAGGTGACTAAGTAGGCTGGGAGTATGAGGAAGAGAGGGTTCTTAGTTGCAAGCAACAGAAAATGACTCTAGCTGCTTCAACAAAAGGGAATTTATGAGAAGGTCCTCGGGAGTTCACGGCATCAACTAGAAGGAACAGGCTTGGAAATGTGCAGGAATTAAGGGCCACTGGAAGACTAGGAAGCAGGAAGCACAGTGAGGTCCCTTGAGCAGACACCGAAGTTGTCCACCAGTTGTCCATCCATGCCACCCCTCTTCCTTGTTTGCAGAGTCCCAACTCTGTTCCAGTGGTCACTTTACCTCACATGCCTCTGACCCAGCTCCAGGGTTAATAGGTTTCGGCCAGTTATAGGGATCCCCTTATCCTTGCTAAACATGGTTTAGGGGTGTCATGTGAGCCAGTTCTAGCTAAGAAAGCATGAGGGGAGGTCGGCTTGAGACTTGAGGGAGGGTTCCTCCCTCCTAAGAAGGAGTCAGTGGAAAGGATGAGGGAGGGTTCCTCGTTCCTAAGAAGGAGCTAGTGGAAGGGAAGGTACCTCTTCTTTACTTGAACATAACTGAGTTTAAGTGTGATTCCTGGAGCTGTGACAGTCATCTTGTGACCATGAGGGCAGTCAGTCTGAAGGTTTGCACACTGAAGACAAACAAACGAGAAAGAACTTGGGTTCTTAATGATATTATTGAACCACTGAAAGCACTGTTCCTGGAGTCCCGCTGCTTCAGACCTCTGGTGACATGGGATGATGAGTTTGAATTGCCCTACTGCATACACTTGGCTTTTGGAAGGCATCCTGACTTAATGCCATGTCGAAGGGACGATCTGGTCAGGGCACAGGTGGTGGAATGCAAGACATCCAACTTTTCCTGCCATCCTTGTGTGACTTGATCAGGATTCAGAGCCCTGGGAGAAAACACCCATTGGCTAAGTTTAGTTTCCTCTGGCTATACTATGGTAGAGAGAGATTGGTCTAGTCCATTAGGCTTCCATAGTGGAGATGGTCTCTAGAAAGTACCCTTTCAGCTGGGCATGGTGGCTCACACCTGTAATCCCAGCACTTTGGGAGGCAAAGGCAGGCGGATCATGAAGTCAGGAGTTCGAGACCAGTCTGGCCAACATGGTGAAACCCCGTTTCTACTAAAAATACAAAAATTAACTGGGTGTGGTGGTGCGTGCCTGTGATCCCAGCTACTCAGGAGGCTGAGGCAGGAGAATCACTTGAACCCAGGAAGCAGAGGTTGTAGTGAGCAGAGATTACACCATTGAACTCTAACCTGGGTGACAGGGAGAGACTCTGTCTCAAATAGAAAAGAAAGTACGCTTTCACCACACAACTGGGAAGAAGTCATCACAAAATAGAACTGGGAGAGGAGAGGAAGAGGAAGGGAGAATGGATGTTGAACATCCAAATGCCCATGAATGTCCACCTTGGATCCCAATGGACCTCACGCCTCATCTTACACTCCCTACAAGGCACCCTATGCTCACCACATTCCTCATTTGGCATGCTGCATTCAAGCTTCTGTGCAGTTGTATTACTCACTCTGCCTGCAAACCCCTACTTGTGGCAAAGACCTGTTCAAAAGGCCCCTTCCATTCAGAGGAACAGCTGCCTTCTCCCCAAGAGGAAGGAGCCGATGTGGGAGTGGCCTTAGGGCCAGGGTCTATACTCAGCTGCAACAAGAACTGACAGAGCCAGGCATGGTGGTGTGCACCTGTAATCCCAGCTACTCAAATGGCTGAGGCAAGAAGATCACTTGCGCCTAGGAGTTCCAGGCCATCCTGGGTAACTTAGTGAGACCCTGTCTCTTTAAAACAAACAAACAAAAAATGTGTCAAAGGTGCTTTCACTTTAATGATCTGTCAATATATCTAATAGTTTCACTTTCATCATGGAGTTAACAGACATCATATCAATGACTTTGAAACCAATTACCTTTGAAACCTGTGGTTGAAAAGATGCCCCTCCTCTCCTGCCCTCCTCTTTCTGTGTTTCTGTTCCAAGAAGTCTTCCACAGCCTGCCTCTCTTCCAGCAGAATTTGTAAATTGCTTCATTCTGTCTCCGTTTCCCATAGATTACTTTGTATAACTTAGGACTCTAACTGAAAGTGACAGAAGTCCACTCATTGGTTTTGTTGGCTCATAAAACTGTGAGAAGTCTTTTTTTTTTTTTTTTTTTTTAAATACAGTCTCGGGCCGGGCGCGGTGGCTCAAGCCTGTAATCCCAGCACTTTGGGAGGCCGAGGCGGGTGGATCACGAGGTCAAGAGATTGAGACCATCCTGGTCAACACGGTGAAACCCCGTCTCTACTAAAAATACAAAAAATTAGCTGGGCATGGTGGTGCGTGCCTGTAATCCCAGCTACTCAGGAGGCTGAGGCAGGAGAATTGCCTGAACCCAAGAGGCGGAGGTTGCGGTGAGCCGAGATCGCGCCATTGCACTCCAGCCTGGGTAACAAGAGCGAAACTCCATCTCAAAAAAAAAAAGAAAAAAAAAAAAAAAACAGTCTCGCTTTGTCTCCCAGTCCAGAGGGCAGTGGCACAATCACGGCTCACAGCAGTCTGGACCTGTGGGCTCAAGCGATCCTCCTGCCTCAGCCTCACAAGTAGCCGGAACTACAGGCACATGCCACCACGCCTAGCTAATGTTAAATTCTTTTGGAGAGATAGGATCTCACTATGTTTCCTATATCAGTCTTGAACTCCTGGGCTTAAGCGATCCTCCCACCCCAGCCTCCCAATGTGTTGGAATTATAGGCATGAGCCACTGTGCCTGACCATAACTGGCCAAGTCTTAAGCATACTTCTAGTTTTAGGACCTAGGCTCTCAAAGTCATGAGAAATCAATTCATCAGTATTAGTTATCAAATGTTGTGTAACAAATCACCCTAACTTGTGGCTTAAAGCAACAATTAATGATGATTTATCACAGTTTCTGATGGTCAGGAATTCAGGAGCAGCTGAGCTGGACAGTTTTGCCTTGAGGTCTCTCACAAGATTGCAAGCCAAATGTCAGTCAGGGCTGCAGTATCCACTTCCGAGGCAGCTCTTTCATGTGGCTGTCAGATTGGCACTGGCTGTCAGCAGGGCGCTTTACTTTCTCCCAACATAGGCGTCTCTGCATGTATGTCCTCACAGCCTAGTGGCTGGCTTCCTCCAGAATGAGCAATCCAAGAGACTGAGGCAGAAACTGCAATGTCTTTTATGATCCAAGTTTGGAAGTCCAACACCCTCACTTCTGCCATATTCTTTGGTTTTTTATTGTTTTTTGTTTTTTGTCTTGTTGGGTTCTTTTTGTTTTTTGAGACAGTCTCACTCTGTGACCCAGGCTGGAGTGCAATGGCACAATCTCTGCTCACTGCAACCTCTGCCTCCTGGGTTCAAGCAATCCTCCTGCCTCAACCTCCCGGATAGCTGGGATTACAGGTGCCTGCCACCAAGCCCCCTAATTTTTGGATTTTTCATAGAGATGCAGTTTGGCCAACATGTTGGTCAGGCTGGTCTTGAACTCCTGACCTCAAGTGATCCACCTGCCTTAGCCTCCCAAAGTGCTGGGATTACAGGTGTGAGCCACCACACCCAGCCACTTCTGTCATATTCTGATGGACACACAGAACACCCCTAACTCAATGTGGGAAGACACTATACAAGGGCATGAATCCCAGGTGGTAAGGGTCAATGGGGACTGTCTTGGAAGCTCTCTATCACAGCAACCCTCCATCCTTCCTGACCTGTTTGCTCTGCTTTACCTCTGTGTAGGCTTCATTCTCAAACAGGCCCTCCCCAAACAGTGACAAAGATGATCATCAACGTGTTCAGACCCACATGCTCTGTGCTTAGTTAACCCCAGTGGAAAGAAAGTACTGCTTTCCCAAAAGTTCTGGCAAAAGTCCCAAGCTAAACTTTTGATTGGCCTAAGTTATGTTTATAGTTATCTCTGAACCAATCACTGTGGATTAAAGATGTCATGTTCTGATTGGCCAGACCTAGGCCCATGCCATGCCCTGATTAACCAGAGCTAGGCCACACCCCTAGCCCTGGTTCTGAGGGTAGAGTTGGCAGCACTAGAGCCCATGGAAGAAGTGAGAGAGGAGTCGTTGCTAAAGGAAAAATCAGTGTCATTACTTACTGAATCAGGACAGATGCTGGGCAGGAAAAACAGAAATGTGTACTCTATCTTCTTCTCTTGTGTTCTAGCTGCACATCTTAGTGCCCCTTGGTTTAGCACTTTTCTCATGAAATCTACTGCTTTCTTGCCTCACTTCCCGTGGTCGGTAGAATGCTAAGATGGCCCCAAGATCTCTACCCCTGGTGTCTGCACGCCTCCCAGTTATTCTATCAAACACGAATGTAGATGCTTCTGTGAAAGAATTTTGCACATGTAATTAAAGTCCCAGATTGTTTGATCTTAAATTAAGGAGAATGTCTTTTGTGGGCCTGACATAATTAGGTGAGTTCTTAAAATGAGACACATGGCTAGCACAGTGGCTCACACCTGTAATCCCAGCACTTTGGGAGGCCACGGTGGGCGCATCACGAGATCAGGAGATCAACACCATCCTGGCTAACACAGTTAAACCCCATCTCTAGTAAAAATACCAAAAATTAGCCAGGCATGGTGGCACATGCCTGTAGTCCCAGCTACTCAAGAGACTGAGACAGGAGAATCACTTGAACCCGGAAGGTGGAGGTTGCAGTTAGCCGAGATTGTGCCACTGCACTCTAGCCTGGACCACAGAGCAAGACTCCACCTCAGAAAAAAAAAAAAAAAAAAAAAAGGAGACATGACCAGAAATACTGGCAGCCTCTAGGAACTGAGGATAGCCCCTGGCTGACAGCCTACAAGGAAGCAGGGACCCCAGTCTTACAACCATAAGGAACTGAATTCTGCAGACAACCTGAATGAGCTTGAAAGTGAATCTTCCCCCAGAGCCACCAGAGAACTCAGCCTTGATCTCAGCTTTGTGATATCCAGAGCAGAAAACCCAGTCATGCAGAATGGGATTTTTTAAGTACAGAGTTGTGAACTAAGAAGTGGGTATTGGCCAGGCACAGTGGCTCACACCTGTAATCCCAGCACTTTGAGAAGCCAAGGTGAGTGGATCACCTGAGGACAGGAGTTTGAGATCAGCCTTGCCAATATGGTGAAACCCTGTCTCTACTGAAAATACATAAATTATCTGGGTGTGGTGGTGGTTGCCTGCAATCCCAGCTACTTGGGAGGCTGAGGCAGGAGAATTGCTTGAACCTAGGAGGCAGAAGTTGCAGTGAGCCAAGATCACGCCATTGCACTCCAGTCGGACGACAAGAGCGAAACTCCAACTCAAAACAAATACATAAAAAGTGGGTACTGTTGTAAGCTGCTACTAAGTTTACGGTAATCTGTTACATGACCAAGAAAACTAACACATTTCCCAGTGGACTCCAAGATCCCCAAGAAAGAGAGCGTCTCTTTGATCTCCTTAACCCCCTCCTCTCCACAGGACCCAGAGCAGAAGAATGTCCCTTCTCCTGCTTCTAGTCCCACTATCTAGAAAAGAGAGGGGGAGTGCAACTCTGCATCATTCTACCCCTACCTACCAACTCCCAACTTCCTGACCCTCAGCGGGTGACCAACGAAGCCGCTCCACTTGGCTATCCACAAACAGCCTGTGCCCCACCAGGCTCAGGAGGGCAGCTTGACCAATCTCTACTTCCAAGACCTTTGGCCAGCCCTATTGATCTGGACTCCTGGGCAGGCAGTTGGACCAACAGACAGGCGCCATGAGGGCTCTGCTGCTCCTAGGGTTCCTGCTGGTGAGCCTGGAGTCAACACTTTCGGTGAGTGCTGTGGGAACCAGGATTGTGCTATGACGGTCCTGGCAGGGGAGCGGGGGGTCGCTATCACAGCCATGGCCTCTGCTCATGACCTAAAGTTTCAGGTGACTAGGAGGCCTATGTGGACAGGTGAGGCCAGCCCTGAAGGCCCAGGCAGAGGAGATAGACAACCAGAGTGGGTGGATACAAGGAAGGGCACAGCCCGCATTTCTAGGGGAGATAGGCCTTAAGACAATGGGAGGGGGTAGAAAGGGTTTGGGTCTTGGGAAGAAATCTCTGCATTTCTAGGCTGTGAGAGGAAGCTGCGGACTAGCAACAGATCGGTAGCAGGCTATGACTTCTAGGCAGTTCCCTGCCTTCTTCTCTGCCTTGTAGATTCCACCTTGGAAAGGCCCCAAGGAGCATAAGAACAAAGACAAAGAGCACACAGTGGGTAAGTGGCCTGGCTCCTCCTCCATAGATACCCTTGGGTGGGGATGTGTATGGTAAGGCGTGTGCAGTCTCAGAGAAGTCTAGTCTAGTGCCTACCAGCTTCTAGGTCTTATGCCCATGGGCACCAGGGTCTCAGAGTGATTGTGAGCTGTGTGATCCTTGAGGGCAGGGCATGGGCTGTGTCTGAGTGCCCATGAGCCTGGCTCGGAGCAGGTGCTTGAGGTATGTGCTGCTGGTGCCATCACACCTGGGCTCCTGCCAGCCTTCCTCAGTTTCATCAGCTTCTCCCCTTCTTCTTTTTTTTTTTTTTTTTTTTGAGACGGAGTTTCACTCATGTTACCCAGGCTGGAGTGCAATGGCGCGATTTCGGCTCACCGCAACCTCCGCCTCCTGGGTTCAGGCAATTCTCCTGCCTCAGCCTCCTGAGTAGCTAGGATTACAGGCACGCACCACCATGCCCAGCTAATTTTTTGTATTTTTAGTAGAGACGGGGTTTCACCATGTTGACCAGGATGGTCTCGATCTCTTGATCTCGTGATCCACCCGCCTCGGCCTCCCAAAGTGCTGGGATTACAGGCTTGAGCCACCGCGCCTGGCCTGCTTCTCCCCTTCTTTTCCTTTCCCCAGTACGTCTCGTGGGCAGAGAGAGACATGCCAGACAGAAGCCAGGACCCTCAATGGGCAAGGAATGGTCAAGAGCTGGTCTCTGGCATTTGAATGCCTCTGAATTCCAGCTTTATTACTTATGAGCTGGGTGTCTCTGGGCGAGTGGTTTGAGTTCTCCAAGCTTCTATTTCCCCTTCTGTGAAACCAGGTTGATAATAGTAAACCTCTCAGGGTTGCTGAGAAGGAAAACCCACGTGAGGCACTCAGCTCATCGCCTGGTGCATGGAAATGCTTTATAAATATTAGCTTTTATTATTAAACTACCTTTTAGATGAGGGGTACCTGTCATTTCCCCCTTCCTCAGGCCCTGCCTTAGCTCCCTATTGCCTTCATTCTTCCAGACACTAAATACGTAGAGGCTGGGTGTGGAGGCTCACGCCTGTAATCCCAGCACTTCAGGAGGCCCAGGCAGGTGGATCACAAGGTCAGGAGTTCAAGACCAGCCTGACAACATGGTGAAACCCTGTCTATACTAAAAGTACAAAAATTAGCTGGGGATAGTGGCATGCTCCTGTAGTGCCAGCTACTCAGGAGGCTGAGGCAAAATTGCTTGAACCTGGGAGGTGGAGGTTACAGTGAGCCAAGGTCACACCATTGCACTCCAGCCTGGGCAACAGAGCAAGACTCTGTCTCAAAAAATACAAATTTTAAAAATAAATGTACCTAGAGTGTGCAACATAGCAGCGCCTGTGAACCAGATGGACCCTATGCTGGTGGGTCTCACTTGGTGGGGTTGAGTCCCTGAGCATAGCATTGAGGCCCTGTGCATTCCAACCCTGGACTCCTTCAGTCTCCTCTCTTCACCACACACCCAAAAGTTTCTCCTCCCTCTTTCCTTACCTACACTTGGTGCTCTATCCTTGCCTAATCCCCTGCTTAGGGTCCCCCTCCTCTCCATCTGTCCATCTCATTTGCATCTTTTTTTTTTTTTAGACAGAGTCTTGCTCTGTCCCCTAGGCTGGAGTACAATGGCGCCATCTTGGCTCACTGCAACCTCCATCTCCTGGGTTCAAGTGATTCTCTGCCTCAGCCTCCTGAGTAGCTGAAATTATAGGCAAGCACCATCATGCCTGGCTAATTTTTTATATTTTTAGTAGAGATGGGGTGTGTCTTCATGTTGGTCAGGCTGATCTCGAATTCCTGCCCTCAGGTGATACGCCCACCTCAGCTTCCCAAAGTGCTGGGAATACAGGCATGGAGTCACTCTGCCAGGTCCCCATTTGCATCTTAAAGGTCTAGCTCAGATCCTTCTATTTCCATTTACTGTCCTGGTTCTTGGCAAGTGCACTCTGCCTTTGACAAAATAGTGGCAAATGCATATTGAGCAGGTACTATGTGCCAGACACCGCTCAGTGTTTCACAGCATTATCTTATAAACCTCACGACAATTCCTCTAAAGAAGACACAGGCAATTCTCATTATTTGCGGTGGTTATGTTCTATAAAATCACAGTGAACACTGAACTAGCAAACAGTATTAGGTTCCTGTGAGCCCCTGGTCACAACATTTTCATTAACCAACAATATATAATCTTGTTTTATGTGTAATTCTGTCTAAAGACGTTTTACTTAACATATGTGCTGCTGATTCATTAATGCTAAGCTCATGGCACTATAGCTCACACCTGAATGAAGTGTATCTAACACACATTTCCTCCCTAACATAGCCTTCTTGTGCTTAGGAACTAGACAGCTCTTCAGCAGTAGGCTCAGGGGCCATTTCCAAAAGCAAAATCACCAACAAAAGCACGAAGTGTGAAAA
Organism: Sapajus apella; assembly: GCF_009761245.1. Taxonomy (NCBI): domain Eukaryota; kingdom Metazoa; phylum Chordata; class Mammalia; order Primates; family Cebidae; genus Sapajus; species Sapajus apella. The sequence goes on along the minus strand of NW_022437140.1, from coordinate 831,762 downwards.
ACATTGCACTAAGTAGACTGAAAAGGACTTGTTCAATACGAGCGCTGAAACAAGAAGCAGCAGCATGTCATCTTGTTGAACCTTAACCGGTAAAACAATGTGCAAATTTTTCACTGCTCTGTGCACACCCACAAATGGCCATGAAAGCATTGCGAGTATTGACTTGGGAGTTACAAATAACATTTAGCAAGTAGGCACATTCTCAAACACAGAACCAGAGAATAATGAGGATCAACTGTATTGTTATTATTGCCATTTTACAGATGAGGAAACCGAGGCTCAGAGTGATTAACAGTGACTTCAACATTCAACAAGTATTATTTATTTATTTATTTTTTTAAGTCCACCTAGACCATTTCTCAGGATCAACAAGTATTATTAAGTGCCTACTTTGTGGCAAGTGCTCTTCCAGGCCTTGAGACTCCAGACTTACCCAAGGTCACACAGATAGCAGGTGGTGGAGTCAGGAGTCTACTCCAGCTATCTGACTTCTGAACCCAACTTTTAAAGCAGAAAGTGTTTTCAATGCACAGCGACCTTTTTGTGGGTCTGTCCTTTTCCCGACCAGACCCTGAGGGGCAGTGCCTGGGCAGTTGAGCACAGGGGAAGTCCTCAGGGAGTGTGTTGTCCCTGCAGTTCTCACTGTCACCGGGGAGCCCTGCCACTTCCCCTTCCAGTATCACCGGCAGCTGTACCACAAATGTATCCACAAGGGCCGGCCAGGCCCTCAGCCCTGGTAAGACTACACAGAGAAGTAGGAGCAGGGGCCTGGGAGACATGGACTCTGCCTGTCCTTCTGTCCAAGGAACTCTGCTTGGGAGGGGGGCTGTGATAGGGGAGGGCGGGCCAGGGAATCCTTGCCTCTTTCTACAGGTGTGCTACCACCCCCAACTTCGATCAGGACCAGCGATGGACATACTGTCTGGAGCCCAAGAAAGTAAAAGGTGCTACACACAGCCTCTGGGGTGGCCCAGGGCTCTCTCCTCCCCCCTCGATACTCTCCTGGTATCACCAAATCCCACACACCTGGGATTCTGGGCCCAGCTCCTTCTCTCCCTCCACAATGCCCTTTGGAAATCCAGAGGGAGAGTTCTGGGAAGGAGTGGTCCCATTTTGCAGGTGGGTCAACTAAGCCCTGGAAACTTGGAGTAGCAAGGTCACAAGGCAGGTAGGTTCAAGTAGGGCCTTGGCACCCATCTGTCTGACTCAGCTCCCTGCTCTTCCTCCCACCATGTCCATCTCTCAGACCACTGCAGCAAACACAGCCCCTGCCAGAAACAAGGGACCTGTGTGAACACGCCAAGGGGTCCCCACTGCCTCTGTCCACAACACCTCACTGGAAACCACTGCCAGAGAGGTGAGGAGATGCCCGGGCAAGGGTCTTGGGGGACAGGGGCAACCCTGGGTCTACAGAAGTGGTCCCCGGGTACCCCAGAGACTTGGCACAGTCCTAGACTCTCCTGAACCACTGTCCCTCTTTGTCCCCAGAGAAGTGTTTTGAGCCTCAGCTTCTCCGGTTTTTCGACCAGAATGAGATATGGTATAGATCTGAGCAAGCAGGTGTGGCCAGATGCCGGTGCAAGGGTCCTGATGCCCACTGCCAGCGGCTGGCCAGCCAGGGTGAGCAGATGGTTGGTATCGGGCCAGGGAGGAGGATGAGAAAGAGAGGCTGGCAGGAGGCTGGGTGGTGTGCCAGGAAGGAGAGCTCTCTAGAGGGTCTGTAGGCCCAGGGGTGTCTCACTGTGTTCCCTCCACCAGCCTGCCGCAACAACCCGTGCCTCCATGGGGGTCGCTGCCTAGAGGCAGAGGGTCACCGTCTGTGCCACTGCCTGGTGGGCTACACTGGACCCTTTTGCGACGTGGGTGAGTGAGGGTCTGGGGAAGCAGAAGGCCAGCCCCGAGATGGGAAGGGCTTGCCAGGAATAAGAAGGGAGGAGTGGGGAAAGTAGATGAGAGGGCAGTGGGAGAGCCCAGCCCTGGCTGCAGGGAGCCCCCTCTCCCCTCAGATACCGAGGCAAGCTGCTATGATGGCCGCGGGCTCAGCTACCGCGGCCAGGCCAGGACCACTGTCTCCGGTATGTCCTGTCAGCCGTGGGCCTCGGAGGCCACCTACCGGAACGTGACTGCCGAGCAAGCGCGGAACTGGGGACTGAGCGGCCACGCCTTCTGCCGGTGCGCCACGTGGGGCTGGACGACCCCTCCGCCCCAGGGCCCCGGGCTCCTGGCGCTCTAACTGCGCCCCCTCGTGTGGCTACAGGAACCCGGACAACGACGTCCGCCCGTGGTGCTTCGTGCTGAGCAGTGACCGGCTGAGCTGGGAGTACTGCAACCTGGCACAGTGCCAGGTGCCTCCGACCCGGATGCCCCCTAGGTTTCACATGCCGCCCACGCCTCCTAGGCTTGACGACCTGCCCATGCCCCCGCAGACTACATCGCCGAAACTTCAGCCCACGTCCCGGACCCCGCCTCAGTCCCAGACCCCAGGAGGTTAGGAAGTGGGGGAAAGAAGCACCCGAGAGGGCGCGGGGCGAGCTGGATTCCGGCCGACCGGCCGCGGGCTCCCGGTCCTCAGCCCCGGCTCCTCCACAGCCACGGCGACGAGGCGTAAGCAGCCGCCTCCCCTGGCCAGGAACGGCTCACTGAGTTGTGGGCAGCGGCTCCGCAAGCGTCTGTCGTCGTTGAGCCGCATCGTCGGCGGGCTGGTGGCGCTGCCCGGGGCTCACCCCTACATCGCAGCACTGTACTGGGGCCACAGTTTCTGCGCCGGCAGCCTCATCGCCCCCTGCTGGGTGCTGACGGCCGCTCACTGCCTGCAGAACCGGCGAGTACCCGCCCGCCGAGCGCCGCCCGGAAGGCCGCGGCTACTCAGTCTCCCAGCGCGGTTTCTGCGCCGCACCCGAACCCGTGCCCTATCTTTTCCCGTCCCACCCTTCTTTCCACGCCCCTCCGGAGCTCCCCGGGAGGAAGCTGGAACACAGGATGGGGTTCGGGAGCAGGGGGCTTCCCCAGAACGCTGTGGCCAGTTCTGAGAGCGCTGCCTCTCCCCTACCCGCCCGCAGGCCCGCACCCGAGGAGCTGACGGTGGTGCTCGGCCAGGACCGCCATAACCACAGCTGTGAGCAGTGCCAGACGCTGGCCGTGCGCTCCTACCGCCTGCACGAGGCCTTCTCGCCCGTCAGCTACCAGCACGACCTGGGTGCGGGGGGGCGCCCTGCGTGGACGGGGAGAGAGGGTGGGGCTCCAGCATCTCCGCCTCACACTCCTCTACGCCCGGGTTAGCTCTGCTGCGCCTGCAGGAGGATGCGGACGGCAGCTGCGCGCTCCTGTCGCCTTACGTTCAGCCGGTGTGCCTGCCAAGCAGCGCCACGCGACCCTCCGAGCCCGAGCCCGCGCTCTGCGAGGTGGCCGGTTGGGGCCACCAGTTCGAGGGTAGGCACAACTGCTAGGGGAGGAGATCTTTGATCACTAGGTTAGGCGGGAGAAGCCCGCGGCTTTGACTTTGGTATCGTCCCGGGTGCCTACAGGAGAGGTGGCGCTGACCTGTGAGAATGTGCAGGGCCTCCCAGGGCCTGGGATTCACTGCTGGGATCCCCAAATCTCCTGGAGGTAGAGGGAGAATCGAACTTGCTCTTGGTTCTCTCTGGGCGACGGGCTGCAAAGGCCAACTAGGACGCTGGCCCCGCGCTCTGGGTTAGTTTGGTAGCCAGGTTCTGTGACTCTGAATAGGAGGTGGAGGTAGGGTTTCTGCTTCCGCTCCCGCCCATTCAAATCCTGGCTCTTCCCTGGACCTCAGTTTCCTTGTCTATGAAATTGAATTAATGGCACCTCTCCCCCCTTGGGGAGGGGAAGGGCAAGAGCGGGTTTAGAAGAGCCTGCCGCAGCCTCGTCCATCGTCCGGGCGGCGAGTGTTGTCAGGTGGGGTGTGAGGAAGGCGTTCTGTGTTCGCAGGGGCGGAGGAATATTCCAGCTTCCTGCAGGAGGCGCAGGTGCCCTTCCTCTCCCTGGAGCGCTGCTCAGCCCCGGACGTGCACGGAGCCTCCATCCTGCCCGGCATGCTCTGCGCAGGGTTCCTCGAGGGCGGCACCGATGCGTGCCAGGTGAGACCTTAGCCGGGTTAGCGCCCTTCCCTGAGGTCATCAGGCACAAATCCCAGGCCCACGGCGCTGAGCTGCGAGTTTCCGACCCAGGGTGATTCCGGAGGCCCGCTGGTGTGTGAGGACAAGGCCGTCGGGCACCAGCTAACCCTGCGAGGTGTCGTCAGCTGGGGATCAGGCTGTGGTGACCGCAACAAGCCAGGCGTCTACACCGACGTGGCCAACTACCTGTCTTGGATCCAGGAGCACACCGCTTCCTGATTGCTCAGGGATTTGTCTTTCCTTCCTCAGTGATTCCGCAGTGGGAGGGTGGCTGGGGCATGGACGTCAAGATGGTGTCCCATTCCCCCAGTGAGGCCAGCTCCGTGCCAAGATGGCGCAGGAACTCAATAAAGTGCTTTGAAAATGGTGATAAGGAAAGCTCTACTCCTTGGGTCTCGTCGGGAAATGCCAAGACAGAAAAGCGATTCACCCTTCTCCACAGCTCTCAGAAAACAAGGTCTATGAGATCTTAACGTGCAATATCTAGATCCCGGTCCAGCTAATGTTTACAGAGCCTAGGATACTGTATACCAAGCCCTGTGCAAGGAGAAGCTGCATGTTATTCCTCATTAAAAAAAACTCACGGGCCGGGCGCGGTGGCTCAAGCCTGTAATCCCAGCACTTTGGGAGGCCGAGGCGGGTGGATCACAAGGTCAAGAGATCGAGACCATCCTGGTCAACATGGTGAAACCCCGTCTCTACTAAAAATACAAAAAATTAGCTGGGCATGGTGGCGCGTGCCTGTAATCCCATCTACTCAGGAGGCTGAGGCAGGAGAATTGCCTGAACCCAGGAGGCGGAGGTTGCGGTGAGCCGAGATCTCGCCATTGCACTCCAGCCTGGGTAACAAGAGCGAAACTCCGTCTCAAAAAAAAAAAAAAGAAAAAAAAGAAATACTTAGCATTGTCCGGGCGGTAATCCTAGCACTTTGGGAGGCCGAGGGAGGCGGATTGCCTGAGCTCAGGAGTTGGAGACCAGTCTAGGCAACACTGTGAAACCCCGTCTCTACTAAAATACGAAAAATTAGCCGGATGTGGCAGTGTGTGCCTGTAGTCCCAGCTACTCAGGAGGCTGAGGCAAGAGAATCACTTGAATCTAGGAGGCAGAGGTTGCAGTGAGCCAAGATTGTGCCACTGCACTCCAGGCTGGGCGACAGAGCAAGACTCCGTCTCCAAAATAAATAAATAAATAATACTAATACTATTTAGCATTGGCAGTGGTATGGACCCTGAGGGCTGAGTGACATATCCTTGTCCCCACCCCAATATGCACTAATGTGGTGGGTCTCAGAGTCCCTTGGCTAGCAATACATCACCAGGGGACTTCTTAGACATAACAAATTCTTGGGCTACACTTTATACTGCTGAACAGAAAGTCTGGGTGGGAAGTATCAATCTGTTTAACACCATTGCAGGGGATTCTGATGTTCTTTTATTCTTGAGAACCACAATCTGGGGGTTTAATGGTTGGTTCCCTGACTCCCCAGGTGATCTTAATGTATGGTCTGCAAACTGCTTTGTAAACAAAATAGTAGTTTCTTATGAGGACTAACATGCAGCTTCTCCTTGCACAGGGCTTGGCATACAGGTGGAGGTCTGGCTGTCCAAACACGGTATCTTTTTGTTCATAAAATCATCTTTTTAAAATTAAAAAAAGATTGGCCAAATGCAGCAGTTCACGCCTGTAATCTCACTTTGAGAGTCTGAGGCGGGAGGATTGTTTGAGCTCAAGACTTTATGGCCCGCCTGGGCAACATAGTGAGACTTCATCTCAATTAAAAAAAAATTTTTTTTTATTAATTTTTTTTTTTTTTTAAGAGACAGGGCCTGGCTCTGTGGCCCAGGCTGGAGTACAGCGACAGGATCCTGTAATAGTTTACTATAATCTCGTTATTGAGTTCAAGAGATCCGGCCGCCTCAGCCTCCCAAAGCGCTGGGATTACAAGAGTGAACCACCACGTTCTGCCAAACCCGTCCTACAGGGTAATCCTAGAACAGCCTGGGCACTAAACGCCCATGCCCCACGTGCCCTAGCCTGGGTGGTAGCTACAGGACGGCCCCTTGTGTGACGTCACAGCCCCGACCCGCAAGCGTCACAGCACCGCAGGCATTCCCGGCGCGGCGCCTCTACACAGCACAGAGAAGCGCGAGGTCGGGGGACGCACTCGGAGCACGATGGGCGACTGGAAGGGCTACATCAGTGCAGTGCTGCAGGACCAGCGCATCGACGACGTGGCCATCGTGGGCCACGCGGACAACCGCTGCGTGTGGGCTTCGCGGCCCGGGGGCCTGCTGGCTGCCATCTCGCCGCAGGAGGTGGGCGTGCTCACCGGGCCCGACCGGCGCACCTTCCTGCAGGCGGGTCTGAGCGTGGGGGGCCGCCGCTGCTGCGTCATCCGCGACCACCTGCTGGCCGAGGGCGACGGCGTGCTGGACGCGCGCACCAAGGGGCTGGACGCGCGCGCCGTGTGCGTAGGCCACGCGCCGCGCGCGCTCCTGGTGCTCATGGGCCGACGCGGCGTCCACGGGGGCATCCTCAACAAGACGGCGCACGAGCTCATCCGCGGGCTGCGCATGCAGGGCGCCTAGCCTGACAGCCCAGGCCGCCCACGGGTAGCCCGGTAGCGCTGGCCAAATAAACTGTGACCTGGGTGTGGCTAGCGCCTCCTCCACTTGCGCCGCAGGGGGAGTTGTACATAAGGAAACTGATCTTTGCAAGGAGGTTACCTGATGGAGCCGGGATTTTGAGTCTAGAGGCTGCCAGGATCCTGTGCCCTCCACCCTGCTCTCCCATGGACGCCTTGCAGAGGCCAGGGCCTGACTGCTGCTCCTTGGCGCCTTCCCAGGGTCCTAGGGACTCCGTAGCTGAGGAAGAGTCCAAGGATGGGGACCTTCTCAAAGTCTGTTTCATCCTTAGCGTCCTTTCTCACAAATATTTCCACATTAGCCAGATGGGGTAGGACAAGTAAAGGGAGCCCCCTCCCCATCCCGCGAACACCTCTCCCCATCAGGGAGTAGGGCCGGAGGCCATGTGCTTCTCTTGCCCTCCACTCACATCCCAAGCACTAGCAAGTAGTGAGTGGGTAACAGGATGGACCTGGTAGCTTGTAAAGCAGATTTGGGGCTCACAGGCCCCTGTATCTTCGCCCACATTCCTCTAAGGAGGCCCACTGAGAGGGCACATGTCCAAGACCAAGACCATCACAACCTGCGACCTTACATCCTGCCTTCCCCAGGCCTTCCCTAAGGCCCCAGAGGAGTTCCTGAACTAGAGGGAGGAACTCTGGCATCCCTACCCACGGGACTCACACTGTAGGCCTCAGTTTCGGGGTGACCTATGGAAGAGTGGGAATTGAAAAGCTTGGGTGAGTTTGAGGCCTGGTTTATTGCCCAAAGATAGTGGACAAAAGTGGGAGAGAGGGTGTCTGGTCCCTGCCCTCCATGTGCTGGGGCCCAGGGCATGACCTCTATTGCCCACCACTACCCTCCCCATCCCCTCTCTCCCAGCAGCCCTGATGGCAGACCCCACCTGACACTCATTCTGGAGCCTTGCTCTTATCCCAGCAAGGAGGAGTGAGCGTCTGGCTGAGGTGGGTGAATTTAGAGGGCAGAGGGAGACCAGAGGAAGTTCAGCCAGGTGGGGGTCAGGGGATGGGGATACAGATTCCTCCTTACACTTGCCTTGGGGGTGGCCCCAGGCCTAGGAGGGGCTTCCAGGGAGTTTGAATTGTGGATTGGACTCACTAAGGCAGACGGTTGGGGTGAGCCTGCAGGGCTGGCTTCTCTGGAACTGTACCTGGCCAGGGCAGAGTAGGCTGCTCTTGCAGCGAGTCTTTGAGGGGAGATGGTGCTGCTGAAACCCATGGCTTGGTCTTCCCTTTTGCCATTGATGGAGACCAAAAAAGACTTCTGAATGCCTAAGGAGAGTTTAATTCCTTTTGTTTTTTTCCATTAGGCAAGTGTGAAGGGAGTTGTGGTGGAGCTGAAGACCTGGGTGAGGATGAGGTGAATGATATCTTGGAGGAAGGAAGGTGGCAGGGAGGTGTGCAAATTCAGTGAGGCAGGCACCAACATCTATGCACAAACAGCTGCACAGTCACATACTCAGACCCACTCTCACTCCTGCCTATCCTAGTCATGTGTACCCATGCAGAGGACCCAAAGCCCTACCCAGATACGCTGCAACTTGCTCACAGCCTCCCACAGATGTGTCTGTGTATGTGTGCAGAGGCTGGCACACGTGTACACAAAAGCTTCTACACACAGACAGGTGCACATGCAGACTCACCCCCACACATGCATACACACCGACACTGACACACAAGCCCAGACCTTTTCAGAGCTGCAGAAGGAGAGACTGGCACCCAGAGTAGCACAGGTACATGCACACACATACACACACACTCCCCTGCCTTTCCACCCAGGCCTTCCCCATTCCCAGCTGTGGTCTGGGCCCACAGTCTAGAATCGGGTGGCGTTGTGGTGAGCAGGCAGTGCAAGGTGGGGGGAGGGTGTGGCAGGGGGTAGCTCCTCCAGGAATACCCTGGGGGGCAGTGGGGGAGAGCGGGGCTCAGGTCTGGCACAGCATAGAGTGGCTCGGGTGATGAGGCGGTCCAGGGGCTTCAGGGAATGCATCCAGCGAGGCAGGAAATCCCATGTCTGTAACCACTTGGGCAGATGCCGGGGACTCCGACTCTGCAGGACATTGACAAGCACCACAAAGGCAAGCAGGGCCCCGAAGGGTGTGCCTACACCTACCATGGCCTGCCAGCCTGCCATAGAGATGCCAAACACCAGTGAAGGCAGCAGCAGGAAGCAGACAAGGAGGTAGAGGACGGCAAACCAGCGGTACTTGGCTGTGCATTTCCCCAGCGCCTTGGCCATGCGGATGGGCAGGCGTGTGCATGGCACCGGATACCATAGAAGGATGCCTGAGATGTTGAAGAAGAAGTGACAAAGGGCAATCTGCAGAGGATGAGACAGAGGGGCTGAGGTGGGCACTGGCTCCCAGGTCCTGGGTCAGGCCAGCAGGGGTAGATGATAGGAACACTTGGTCTGGGCAGCAGGAAAGTTGCCACTGAGGGCTGATGTATCTCCCCAGACCACCCCAGGGTAGCTGTGCTGGTATGAAAATATTGAAATACTTCTGGACCAGTTGGTAAATAACTACTGCCCTGAGCTCCCTACATGTTCACCACCGACCTCTCGCTCAGGAATCCCCCAGCAGATTCTGCCAAAGTCTAGCAGCTAAAGGATTGATGTCAGTTTCTGGACCCTCACTCAGTCAGTGCCTTGGCTTGTCAGTTACTCCTTCACTCCTAGAACAATTCCCCCTTTGCCATTTTCAACCCTGTGCCCCACAATGGATTTCCCCAACTGCGCCAGGCCCCCTCTTATTGCACCTCTTCCTCTTCCTTATGGTGCAAATCCTACTCACTGCTATTTATTGCTGTGATTATGAGCAGTGTCTTCCTGTTAGATGCTGAGGTCTTGAGGGTGGTATTGGGTCTACTTTGCTCATATGGTTCCCATAGAGCATAGTAGGTGGCCCTTAGTAGGCAGTCAAAATGTTTGTTGCATGTTGTCACATCTTTGTCAGGCCCCACACCCCGATTCCAGATCCATCCTGCCCGAGGCGGTGCTATGCTCCCAGCATACCTGGAAAGCGCTGGACAGCTTCTCCCGGGGGCTGGCCAGGGCAGCCAGGATGGCCGTGGTGGTGGTGCCGATGTTGGAACCCAGTGTGAGTGGGTAGGCCCGCTCAATGCTGATCACACCGAGGCCTGGGGGCAGAGGGAGAGGAGGTGGGACTCCCAGCATCTCCTTCAGCCCTTTCCCTGCCAGCCCTGTCCCACCCCACTCCACCTCTGCATGGACACTCACCGATGAGTGGGGTGATGGCTGAGGTGAACACAGAACTGCTCTGAACCACGAAGGTCATGCTGGCACCCACCACCATGGCAAAGTAGCCTGTGACCCAGGTGAAGGGGGCAGGGAAATCTGCAAAGAAACCCCATCCCAGCAGGCCGGGGTCAGAGCGGGGGCATTGGGAGAACAGACCTCTATGGAAAGGAGGCATTTGGATGCCACTTTCCCAGTAGGACCTTGTCAGTCTCCTGTTCAACTGCAGTGCAGTGGCTTCCATTGGCCTTTTTGCTCTTGGATTAAAGGCCTTTCTCAGTCTGGCTTCATCAGGTGACCATGACTTTGTTGGGGCTGTTCCCTCTGGTGGGAATATCCTACTCAGCATCCAAATATTCATCCTCAGACTCAGCATGGATGTCACTTCCTCTGGAAAACCTTCCCTGACCCCCTGCTGTCTAACAGACAGACATTTTCTCCCTTCTCTGAGCTCCCACAGCCCCATGATACCCCTTATTCTAGCATTTGTCATGTGGCCCCTCCCAGTGGATGAAGTTTAATATGAAAATCAAGACCAGGCAAGGTGGCTCACACCTGTAATCCCAGCACTTTGGGATACTGAGGTGGGTGGATCACTTGAGGCTGGGAGTTCTAGACTAGCCTGGCCAACATAGTAAGATCCCATCTCTATTTAAAAAAAAAAAAATTATGGTTAAAAAATAAAGAGGCTGGGCACGGTGGTTCACACCTGTAACCCCAGCACTTTGGGAGGCCAAGGCGGGAGGCTGATTTGAGGCCAGGTATTCAAGACTAGCCTGGCCAACATGGCAAAACCCTGTCTCTACTAAAAATACAAAAATTAGCCAAGTGTAGTGGCATGCACCTGTAATCCCAGTTTACTCAGGATCACTTGAACCTGGGAGGCAGAGGTTGCAGTGAGCTGAGATCGTGCCACTGCACTCCAGCCTGGGTGACAAGGAAGACCCTGTCTCAAAAAACAAAAAAGGGGCCGGGCATGGTGGCTTACACCTGTAATCCCAGCACTTTGGGAGGCCAAGGCAGGTGAATCACCTGAGTTCAAGACCAGCATGGCCAATATGGTGAAACCTCATCTCTACTTCTTTACTTTTTCTGTAAAAATACAGAAAAAAATACAGAAAAAAAAATACAGAGAAAAAAGCTGGGTGTGGTGGCGCACACCTGTAGTCCCAGCTACTCAGAGAGGCTGAGGCAGGAGAATTGCTTGAACCCAGGAGGTGGAGGTTGCAGTGAGCCAAGATCATGCAACTGTACTCCAGCCTAGGGTGACAGGGGAGACTCCATCTCAAAGAAAAGAAGGGGGAGGGAACAAAAATCAGATGGTGTTGCTCCCCTGCCCCAAGTCTTCTGAGTACTCATGTTACTCTCAATAAAATCCAGACTCTGAGCAAAGCCTGGAGACCCCATGCTCTGGCCCCTTCCCTGCCATCTCGCTGACCCCACTCAGCCAATCCCCTTGTTCATCCTGCTTTTTCCAGCTACTGGCCACCCTTCTGTGCCACCGACCTGCCAAGCTGGTTCCTGCCTCTGAGCCTTTGCACATACTGTTCCTCCACCCAGAGTGCTCTTCATCCGCATCATAGCTACTAGTGTAGCTGCTCCAAGCGGCCTCAGACTACCCATTGGAAGCTGTCTCTTCCATACCCTACTGCATTCCATTTTTCTATGTCCTTGGCAGGTACCTCTCTCTGAATTTATCCCCCTAATTCATTTATTTTCCTTTCTTCTTTCTTTTTCTCTATTTTTTTCGAGACAGGGTCTCACTCTGTTGCCCAGGCTGGAGTGCAGTGGTGCCATCATAACTCACTGCAGCCTCAACCTACTAGGCTCAAGCAATTCTCCCACTCAGCCTCCTGAGTACCTGGGACTACAGGAGCACACCACGATGCCCAGCTAATTTAATTTTTTTTTTTGTAAAGACAAAGTCTCGGTTGGGCGCTGTGGCTCACACCTGTAATCCCAACACTTGGAGAGGCTGAGGCGGGCGGGTCACGAGGTCAGAGTTTGAGACCATCCTGGCCAACATGGTGAAACCCCATCTCTACTCAATAACACAAAAATTAGCTGGGCATGGTGGTGCACACCTGTAGTCCCAGCTATTCAGGAGGCTGAGGCAGGAGAATCACTTGAACCCAGGAAGTGGAGATTGCAGTAAGCCAAGAACACACCACTGCACTTCAGCCTGGTGACAGGGCAAGACCCCGTCTCAAAAAAAAAAAAAAAGACAAAGTCTCGAAGTCTTGGCCAGACGAGGTGGCTCAGGCCTGTAATCCCAGCATTTTGGGAGGCCGAAGTGGGTGGATCACCTGAGGACAGGAGTTTGAGAGCAGCCTGGCTAACATGGTGAAACCCTGTCTCTACTAAAAATACAAAAACTTAGCTGGGCATGGTGGCAGGCACCTGCAATCCCAGTTACTTGGGAGACTGAGGCAGGAGAATCACTTGAACCCAGGCAGGGGAGGTTGCAGTGAGCCAAGATTGCACCATTGCACTCCAGCCTGGGCAATAAGAGTGAAACTTGGTCTCAAAAAGAATAAAAAAAAGACAAAGTTGGCCAGGTCCGTTGGCTTACGCCTGTAATCCCAGCACTTTGGGAGGCCGAGGTGAGTGGATCACCTGAGGCTGGGAGTTTGAGACCAGCCTGACCAACATGGAGAAACCCTGTCTCTACTAAAAATACAAAAGTAGCCAGTCGCGGTGGCGAATGCCTGTAATCCCAGCTGCTGGGGTGGCTGAGGCAGGAGAATTGCTTGAACCTGAGAGGTGGAGGTTGCAGCGAGCCGAGATTGTGCCATTGCACTCCAGCCTGGGCAACAAGAGCAAAACTCTGTCTCAAAAAAACCAAAACAAAACAAAAATACAAAAGAAAAAAAGTTTCATTACGTTGCCCAAGCTAGTCTTGAACTCCTGGGCTCAAGCGATCCTCCTCCTTCAGCCTCCCAAAGTGCTGGATTTACAGGTGTGAGCTACTCACCAATCTCAGTATTCATTGCTTGCCTCCCTCTGCTGTGAGCCCCTGAGGGAAGACCCATCTCTATTTGTCTCACCTCTATCCCTGGCACTATACCTTCCTTGTCACACAATGGGGGCTTAAGGACTGTTTGTTGATTGAATCAAACAATGGTCCCTGAGCATCTCCAATTGCTAAAACTGAACCACAGCCAGAGGCAGCCACAGGTCTCCAGCTGTCAGCACCTAATTGACCTCAGAAACCACCTTCTTCACATCGGGAAACTGAGGCTCAGAGATGGTAGGGTTTACCCAAATCAAGGCAGTGGCAGGACTTAGCAGGATCTGAAAAGGCCCATCCTGCAGCCCTGCCCAGCCAACTGCTCGCAGCTTACCAGTATTGATAACCTTCTGGATGACCTTGGCCACCTGGCCCTTGAGCAGAGAGTTGAGCATCTTGACGAGGAGGATGAGGCAGGTGCACAGCAGCACCAGGGATCCTGCCAGCAGGATGAGCCCCACAGCCAGGTCTGGCAGGCCCGTGTCCACAAAGATGTGTTTGCCTGCAGGGGTTGGAGCTCCTGACAGCTGACCTCACACCTGGCTCCCAGGTCCCCACCTTTGCCGCCCAGTTGGGTTCTGAGCCTAAGGCCCCATGCAGGCTCCTTGAGCCTCAACACTGGAGCTTGATCCAAGCTCAGGAGCTGGCTGGTTGCCAGCCGTCCTTCCTGGGTCTGTACACAACAGTGGTTGGGCGTGGGATGGCCCTGCCACTGCCAGGCTCTGCCCTTGCCTGCAGGACACCTCCCATGTTGCAGGCACTTACATTTCTCCATAGTGGCATTTCCAAGGGTCTGGCTGGAGTTAGCCTCTGCCCTGGACATGGAGGTGGGAGCCTAGATTAAGAGGAGGGTTACTCAGTGAATTAGGAAAATACAGCCTGAGGTTGGGGCTGAGATGGGGGTTGGGAGGGATGGGGAAGATGGAGATGGGTCTCCTGCTCTGTGACCATGGATGGATCTCTTGCCCTCTCTGAGCCTGTCTCTTCCACTGAGGACACGTGGTGAAAGTACCTGCTGCACAAGAATCTGTCCCTCTGTGTGTTCTGCCCTGTCACTCCACTGGCCCAACTATCCCCCGGGTCACATCCAGTGGCTTCTTGTCTTTGTTTTCCTCCGTCTCTCAGTGGTATTGGGTGCTGCTGAACATGCTCCTGTTTGTCTGAAAACACCCGCTACCTCATCTTTCATTACCAATCCCTTTCTTGGTGCCCCTTCATCAGCATCCATCCTCTCCTCCAAGACACCCTTAGCCCAAGCTCCATTCTCCTCTAGATAAATTCCTTATCCTCAGGGGGTGCCAGGGACAGAGGGCCCAGCTCACACATCTCTTCTGTCCACCTACTGTCAGTGGGGCAAAGTGGCCCCTTAGGGAGGCCCTACAATTCAGAGGTCCACAGGGCTGGGTGGGTAACCTAAGTGAGCAGCTTGGGCTATGTGTGGAAGACGTGGGGAGAGTTTCTCCCAGCCCTATAGAGTCAGCAACTACTCAGCTCCTGACCACTGTCACCATCCAGGGACACAGCCTAGCGTGGCTAAATTGCCGAGTTTCTATGAAAGAAGCCACAACTCTGAAGTTCTAGATAAAATCTCCCAATCTGGGCCCAGTGCAGTGTGGCTCATGGCTATAATCCTAGCACTTTGGGAGGCTAAGGTGAGAGGATTACTGGAGGCCAGCGATGGGAGGCCAGCTTGGGCAACATAGCAAGACCCTGTCTCCACAAAGACAATTAGTCAGGGCATGGTATACACCTGCAGTCCTAGCTACTCAGGAAGTTGAAGCAGGAGGATCTCTTGAGCCCAGGTGGTCGAGGGTGGAGTGAGCTATGATCACACCCAGCCTGAATGACAGTGCAAGACTTTATCTCAAAAAACAAAACCCTTCGGCCGGGCGCGGTGGCTCAAGCCTGTAATCCCAGCACTTTGGGAGGCCGAGGCGGGTGGATCACGAGGTCAAGAGATCGAGACCATCCTGGTCAACATGGTGAAACCCCGTCTCTACTAAAAAAATACAAAAAATTAGCTGGGCATGGTGGTGCGTGCCTGTAATCCCAGCTACTCAGGAGGCTGAGGCAGGAGAATTTCCTGAACCCAGGAGGCGGAGGTTGCGGTGAGCCGAGGGTGCGCCTTTCCCCCCCCGGGGGGATAAGAAGAAAAACCCCCTCTCTCAAAAAAAAAAAAAAAAAAAAAAAACCCTTCAAAAACAGCAAACTCCCAATCTGTAAATACTGGCAACCACGTTGAGATATCCTTTACAATTCAACGAAGGTCAGCAGAAGCAGCCCAGTCTGGCCTGTGGACAACTAATTTGTAGCCTTGTTGGGTTAAGAAGTTATTTATTTATTTATTTTGAGACAGCGTTTTTGCTCTGTTGCCCAAGCTGGAGTGCAATGGCACGATCTTGGCTCACTGTAACCTCCACCTCTTAGGTTTAAGCGATTCTCCTGCCTCCACCTCCTGAGTAGCCAGGGTTACCGGCATCTGCCACCACGTCTGGCTAATTTTTTGTATTTTTAGTAGAGATGGGGTTTCTCCAGGTTGGCCAGGCTGGTCTTGAACTCCTAACCTCAGGTGATCCACTCACCTCAGCCTCCCAAAGTGCTGGGATTACAGGCATGAGCCATCGTGACTGGCCAAGATAAGAACTTTCACAGCACCTGGTGTAACATCAGGGTTTATTTTAGCGGGATGTGCTCCCTTGAATGGGACACTGTGCTCATCTGTGCTCCCAGTTCACCACATCAGGGCCTTGGGGACCCATCAAGCCTGGGCCTGAATGGCAGGCCAAGAAGCCTAGGAAAAATAGCCTCTGATGGGCTAGATGGGAAAACCAGGCCGGGAAAGTGATGGTAACTGCCACGAGGGTAAGGGAGAGAGAAAGCCAGGTGTTTGCTGTCAGGCAGATCTAAGTTCAAATCCTTCTTCTTATACCAACTACCCTGGGTAAGCCATGCCACCTCGCAGAGACTGTTTTCTCTAAAGCAGGATAATAGAAGAGCTGCTGCAAAGGTTTTAGGGGGAAATGTGTTTAAAGCGCTCATCGCAGGGCACGGCTTCCAATACCAAGCGACCCTCTCCCTCCCTGGGCCCGTTCAGGATCACATTGTGGGGAGGCTGCGTGTGTGACTGACTCCCTAGGTCAGGACCAGTGGCCCCTGCAAACAAACCTGAGGACCCTGGCCCTGTTGGGGAGGAGCCTACTGGACCTTCCTGGGAATCCCCAGCCTAGAGGCCCAGGGAGCAGACAACCCCCTGAAATGAGTGGGTGCCTGATCAACCTGTGCCCCACTCACCTAACCTGGGCTGGGCCCAGCGGTCTCCAGGGGGAGGACTGTGGGGCCCTGGGGAGGGTGGGGGAGAATGGGGAATTTTACTGGGGTTCCAGCTTAGGGCTGGACTTAGGGCTGTCAGAGGCAGCAGCAGGGCAAAGCTGAGGGCCAAGCCCTCTAGGTTTTTAGAATCTTGACCTCCCTAGCTGGGGACATGTGGCCCCAGCTGAGAGCCCAGAGACCCTAAAGTACAAGAGAGGAAGGTAGAGGTGGCAGGAGGAACAAGGCCAAGCAGAGAGGGAACTGCGGGAGGGAGCAGGCCCTGTGGCTTCCTGATGAGGCAGAGGGAGAAGATGGAAAGTCCCGCTTAGATAAAAGAGCTGGGAGACCCAGGATCTGGGGGCATTTTCCCAAGATGTGCCCATCCCTGCCTGGGCCTGGGGTTGGGTGGAGAGGCCAGAGGGGCCGGAAGTGGGTGGTGGAGTGGCTCCGTGGGAAGAACAGAATGGGCCTGTGGACGGCCCTAAGCCCATACCCCAGCTAAGCCGTTCCCAGCTGTGTGTCACGGGAGCAAACACTTAACCTCTCTGGGCCTGAAGTCCATAATGCTGCCCACCTTTTACCAGGGACTAGTTGGAAGCATTTTGGAAGAAAGAATTGGGCTTTAAGTGCCTACAGGGACACCCTAAATTAAAGAGGCCCCTCTGGGAACTGAAGGAGGTGATTAAGCTCACAGGAGACTGTCAGGATGTGGGCCTGTACAGTAGTTACCCCGCAAAGGAAGGGGAGCTCTAGGGCCTTTGTTCTGGAAGCAGAGGGAGAGCACTGTGCCAGCAGCACCATCTGGTGGCGGAAAGGAGAACTCCTCCTTAGAGCAACACCCGCTACCTCTGGAATGGTCTCCACCTGGCTGTGGTCACCTGGTGGTGTTCAGGCCTGACGGGCAGCATGGGAAGCAGACATACATAGTAGAATGTCAGACTGGTGAGTGAGAGAGGCAACGAGATAGGATTCCATCAGGATTTATAACCTACCTCGATTACATGGACTTGGGCAAGCTACTGCACTTTTTTGGGGCTCAGTTTCCTCATCTGTAAAATGGGGGATGTGATAATTTCTGCCTCCTAGGTTGCAAGTCCTCAAAAGATGCTTGTTTAAACCAGGCAGGTATTGTTGACAATCCACAGCGTGGCCACGTAAGAAGGTGAGTCCCGGGACACTCTCGGGATCCCGAGAGACTCATGTGTCTGAACACTACAACTGCCGCTGGTTCTTCTTTCCCCATCTGGAAGGCCTCGGACTCGCCTCCTCCCCCTGGTGCATCGCTTCCCTGGAGACTGGTTTGGGCGAGCTTGGGTCCAGCGTGGTGAAAGCTGGAGTCAATGGGAACAGGTTGTAAGGGAGCACAGAGAGACTCTGTGGCCAAAGGACAAACCCAAGTCTTCAGGCAGGAGGAGCCCGGACGCACTTCACACTTTGCAAGGGCAAGCGCATCTATCACTGCGTGAGTCACACTCCTTCAGGGCATGGTCCCAGGAAGAGGATGAAAGTGAGAGCTCGGGTCCCACCCACCAGCTCTCCAAGCCGAGGAAATCAGCCCCTCCCCTGCTATTAAGGGAAGTGTTTCCTGCCTAGAGCGAGGAAGAGAAACCAGCTGGACAAGCAGCAGCTTCAGCCATAGAGAAAGGCCCTAGGGCGGCCTCCGCACACTGAGCCTGGGTGAGGATGACTTCAGGTGAGGACGCAGAGGCTGCAGGTTGAGAGCTGCCTGAAGCCGCAGCAGGTGGCCGGCGGGGAGCTCAGAGGCAGCGAGGAACAGAGCTCTCTTCCATGGCTTGCTTTTTGCGAAGATCAAAGTGTGTGATTTCTCTCCCTTCCACATTTTGCTATGAAGTAGAGGCTTGTGATTCAGAGAGCTCTGAGAGTGCCCAGAGAGCTCGTGAAAAGGCGGTTGATGTATTAAAGAGGTCACGAAGTCAGCGTAAAAGCTGTCTGCTGGGGCTTTTTGTTGTCAGGCTGCTTTGAACAGCTCAGAGGCTGAGTTGGAGCAACTTCAGACGCAAAGGAACATCGCAGGGCGAGTCAGATGAGCGTTTTCTGTTCACACCAGGATAAAGGTCCAGTCACACGGAGCAGCCAGTGGAAAGGGTGAGGGGAAAGGCTTGTGCTTATGCTGTGGCTCCGGATTTCCTCACATCTCCTTCTACATGGAGTTACATCTTGTATGTAAGCATCAAGGAGAAGCAAATATAGTGGGTTGTGGTTTGGATGAAGCATTTTCCTTTTTATGGCTGAGTAAGGAAGTGTGTTAATTGCCTGCTTCCTCGCCAGCCTGGCATAACTAGTGGTCCGTGAGTGTCCACTCAATTCAAACAGATCTCCCCAGCATTAGAAGCAGCAGAAACAGTGCAGAAGGACAAGGGATTCCTGCCTGTGGCAGTCTCCAGGAGAAGGAACCCCAATGTCAGCACAAGGGGCTGTTGTATCCCCAAGGAGGTCCCCATGCAGCCCACCTTCCTGTTCACCCTACTTTCCTGGGTATCCTTATAACACTCTGCCTCCTCCCTACATTACCTGGGTCCCAAAACATGGCCCAGCTGTCACTAACCCCTCTGGGGTTCTCAGGCCCTGACACTGTGAGACAAGCTCTGGCACGTTTCTTAGCCTCTCTGAATCTGTGTCTCTACCTGTGAAACCCAAGGGTTGAGCTACATCAGTGGTTCTCAGACTTGAGCGCAGATCCCAGCTGGAGGAACTGCTGAAGCATAGGCCACTGAGCCCCACTCCCAGAGGTTTTCCAGATTCAATAGGTCTAGAGAAGGGCAGGGTGATTTGCATCTCTCCCCAGGCGGTACCCAAGATGCTGGTCTGGGACCACACTTCAAGAACCACTGGGCTAGGTCAATTACATAACAACTCTCATTGATTGGTGATGTCTGCCTAAGGGAATGTGTGAAGTTGGGAGGAATTAGCAATGTTTACCGTCAGCACAGTAGAAGGGCCACATATTTGCCCTCTCCTGGCTAAATGATCTTCAAGGTCTATCTGGAGCATTTTAACAGACAATGAAACCAATAGTCTGAAGAGGGAGTCCTCTTACCTGGGGCTAGGCCTGAGACTTACCTCTGTGGAGTCTGGGTGGCACCAGACCCGGATGAGACTGTGGTTCCTCAGGGACTCATCACCAGTGGCAATGCTGGTTATCACGGACTTGTCCAGCTGTGGGAAAGATGTGGGTGGGGGAGTGAGGGAGGGTGGGTCCCTTGCTACCCCCACCCTTACCCCATGCCAGGCTCTGCTGTCACCTGGATGATGAGCTTTGTGAAGGGCTCTGTGATGATCTTGAGCAGGTCAGGAGCGTCACGGCCACCATGGATGTTGAAGGAGGCCACCACAAGTTGAGTAACGTGGTGCAGGTAGCCGGTGGCAGCCTCCAGGGGCAGCAGGACCAGAACGGACAGCCAGTTAAAGCAGTCATGCACCGTGGCCCCTGCGAAGGCCCTGGGCAGGGAGGCCACATTGCAAGGCAGTCTGGAGCCAGAGCACAGACACACCTGGGGTTCCTAGCATCTGGGGCTGCCCTCCCCCAAGCACATACCCCCAACTCCCAGCCCCCCTCACCGCCGGAAGTCAGTCCTGTCCCCCGCCTGCATCAAGGCCACGATGGTGTTGGTGACAGAGGTACCGATGTTGGAGCCCATGATGATGGGGATGGCAGAGCTCACCTCCAGCACTGGTAGAAGAGAAGGCGTCCTAACGAATTTGGGGGTCACCCAGCTCCTGCCCCACCACATTTCTTGTCAGGCCCCCTACCCACGTCCCAGTCCCCAGTGGCTGCTACTGCCATGCTGCTGAGTCTGCCTAACCTTGGTGTCACAGGTACACGTGGGCTCGTGCTGTGCATGTACAGGTATGTGCATTCATCCATGCGAGTAGATGTACATGCACCGAGTGTGGTGTATGGATGTGAACGTGTGCATGTGTGAGGCCTGCGTTATGAGGGCTCATGGGATTGTGTCCTATGTGCAAATAGGGATTTGTGCTTGCGTGTGCACACATGTCCCTGAGTGTGACGGTTAGTTTTATGTGTCAACTTAGCTAGGCTGTGGTACCTAGTTATTCAACCCAATACTAGCCTAGGTGTTCTGTAAGGCGTTTTGTAGATGCAATTCATGTCTATCGTCAGCTGACTTTAAGGAAAGGAGATTATCTTTGGTAACCTGGATCAGTCTCATGCAATAGGATGAAAGGCCTCAAGCAGGACTGAGGCTTCCCTGAGGAAGGAGAAACCCTGTGTGAACTGCAGCCTGGGCTCCTGCCTGAGAGTTCCCACCTGCCCTTCCAATGCCCTGGCCTACAGATTCCTGACTTGCCCAGACAGCCCCACCATGGGGGAAGCCAGTTCCTTGCTATAAATCATCCGGGTTGCATACAGCTGGAGTTTGGGCTCCTTTGGTGTCCCTGGCTGATACAGGAGTCAGGCTGAATGGAGGCCAGCCTTCCTGTGGCCACGCTCCCCATTTGCCACCCTTCCCAGCTCCTGAGGAGCCTCTGCTGGCTCAGACTCTTGGCCATGCTTTAGGGGACAGGGTGGGAAATGGAGCCCTGCCCTTTGCTCTCAGCCCTTGTTCCACCCTTGCCCCAGACCCGAAGCCCTGCCTCGCTGCCCTAGTCCCCAGACAATTCGACCCAGTGCCTCCAGGCTCTTCCCCACCCTGGTGGGCCAACTCACAGCCAGAGGAGACCAGGCTGACGACGATGGATGTGGAAGTGCTGGAGCTCTGCACCAGCACCGTCACCAGGATCCCCACCACCAGCCCAGCCACCGGGTTGGACAGGATGGCATTATCCTTGAAGATGTCACCAGCCACCTTTCCTGGGGAGCATAAGCCAGCATTGTCCAAGGCCCTTCAGGAACCCCTCCTGGGTCTCCTGCACCCAGGCCCTACCTCCAGCCAGCTGGAAGGCTGAGCTGAGCACATCCAGGGAGCAGACGAAGAGGTAAAGGAAGGTGAGCGTCAGCGGCACCTTGAGCAGCATGGCACCAGCCTGGCGCAGCTTGGGGAACAGCCTGGGCTCTGGAGGGGGGCAGCCATGAGCACAGCATGCAGAGGCCAGGGCAGGAACTGCTGCTGCCCCTGCTGCCCCCCACCCAGGCCCACCTGGCTTCTGCTCCTCCTCCAGGGCCAGCTTGGCAGGCAGTGGCTCATGTCGCTCCAGTACCTCCCCACAGGGGCAGGTGTGCTCGGCAAGGGCCACAGGGCCCAGGTTGGGAAAGGCATAGGCAGAGGTTCCTGGGATCCTGTGCAGGACTGGGGAGGGAGGCTGGTCAGGAACTCCTAGAGGCCTCAAGGTGGGGAGGTGGGGAGGGACAGGCAGGAGAAGTGGCCTCACCCGGGATGTGGGCAACCGTGGGCAAGCAGGATCCAGGGTGTGGGAGCAGCACTCACCCTGAGGGCTGGGCACATAGGCAAAGGCTGCCCCTCGCATCACGTGCCCCCCACGGACTGGGAGTGGGGAAACAGCAGGGGTCCCCAGTCTCTCTCCATAGGACAACATCCTGGGCACCGCTGTGAGGCCTGCAGGTCAGTGGATCACAGGAACACTGAATGGCAATGGCTGTGTCCTGGACGCTCACGCCCAACACACCCTCACCTGCATAAACTTCCATGGTGCATGATTCCAAACACACACCCGGGAAAGCACACCCTCCAACTTCACCACCACCACACACACCCCTCTGAGACTCACATGTGCAGATCTGTGCTGGACACCTGCATGTGAGTCTCGGAGGGGTGTGTGTTGTGGTAATGAGGTGTTCATTCATTCACTCATTCACTGAATATTATTGAGCTCTAGCCCAGGTTCTGAACCAGATATGCTGGGATATAGTGGTGATAAAAGATGCTGAGATCTTGGCTCACTGCAACCTCTGCCTCCCAGGTTCAAGTGAGTCTCCTGCCTCAGCCTCCCAAGTAGCTGGGATTACAGGTGCCTGCCACCATGCCCAGCAAATTTTTTGTACAAACTCCTGACCTCAGATGATCCGCCCACTTGGCCTCCCAAAGTGCCTGGCTGGACTGACATGTTATATGGGGCACGCTGAGGTGGGTACAGATAGGACAGAGATGAAGGGACTGGAGTGCTGGGTTGTTTCCTACTCGGAGCTGGGGGTAGGGTTGGGATGTGAGGGCCCTGGGCTCACCTTGGGGTTCTGTTTCCACTTCAGCTCAGCAGCTTAAGGAAGCCTCCAGGACCCTGAGGAGAACTGGGACCCTCCTCCTTTATACCCTCGGGTCAAGGGCAAAGTCCCTAGAACCCTAGCTGCCCTCCCTCTGTTCCCCGATTAACCTCACCCCTGAGATTCCTCCCAGTTAATTGCTAATCGTCAGCTCTGCATGGGGAATCTGTGGTCAGGCTCTCCCATCAACCACGATCCAGACACATCCCCCACCCCCAGGCAGAGACCCTGATGCCACTCAGCACCTTGTTCCCAGGGTTCCCTCATTCCTGGCCTGACAGGACTCCCCAGGGAGTGACCTAAACATCCTGTGGCCTTCAGAGGTTGCCATGAGCTGAGATCTCGCCACTGCCCTCCAGCCTGGGTGACAGAGAGACTCCGTTTCAAAAAACAGACAAACAAAAACATCCTATGGCTTTGCCAAGCGTCAGGGTGTCTGTGAGTCTGTGGGGATTGGGGTTGGGGGAACTCAGAGGAGAAGGAGTGTGAGATGAGGCCCTAAGCCGGAGAGGCCACAGAATGTTGAATCGTGGCGGGTCTCTCATGCCCGACTCTGGGTCCACGACGTGCGTCTGAGTGAACGTGGAGCCGCTGGCCCGACTGAGAAGGGCCTGATCTCCCTTTTAGAATGGCCCATCTGGGGTGGAGCCAGGACACGTCGAAGGGAGCCTGGAAGTGGAGAGGCCAATTAAGAGGCTGACAAAGTGGTCCAGGCGAGGGACGAGAAGGCCCGAACTAAGATGGGAATGGAGGGGCTGAGGAGAACAGGTGCATCCCAGGGACACCTGGCCAGTAGAATTGGTGATGGGAGGGAGAGAAGGAAATAGATGGCATTCGGGTCTCTGGATATTTGGTGAGGGCTGGGTTCATGCCCAGGTGGGACGGTGTCTCTGAGTCAGGGAAATGCAATCATTTCTGAGTTCTTGTGTCAGAATCACTGGGTCCTTGGGCTCGGAGGTGCTGTTAATGTCACATCGAGTTTCTCCACCTATGAGCAAGCTGACATCCCCACAGTGGGCCCAGAGACCCCGGCCCACATGACCTGTTTCTCTTCCCCGCCCATGCAGCTCAGACCCTTGGTAGGAACAGCTAAATCTGAGGTGCTCCTGATAAACTGGGGGTGTTTCTCCTTTTTAATAAGGCTGTGCTTTTTGACGTTTTGGAATTTTGCCTTCGCTGCTGTCACGGAGCTCCGGGTTTAGTGGGGGAGGCAGTTAGTTATCGATCAAATCCATCATAAGAGATGTAATTCCAAAATGCTGCGGATTTACACAGCCACCACTTCCAAAAATTTATTTTGGGGTACAGCCCCAGTGAAAGTGAGAAAATGCTGGATCTGATCAGAAGTGCTATTGGGACTCACAAAAGCAGCAGAGAAGGCGGCTCCATTTCAGCCCCAAAGTGTCTCTTCCCAACCTCTCTGCCATTTCAGTGCCTCCCTGCCTACTGCCTGCCTCCTCCCTGGTCAGTGACAGAGTCTGTGTGTCCCCCTGGGTGGCGACTCCCACCTTGTCTGTGCACCTGGGCTCTGGCCATGGCCTCCCCAGACCTTTTCTGGGCTGAGAGCCTGCCTGGCTGGAGGTGTCTAGCGCTGTGAAAAGGTACCCAGCAGGAGGAGCTGTTTTGGAGGGAAGATGCCAAGCTCCGTCTGCTCAGGCTGTCTGAGCGGCCTCTGGCAGGAGCAGTTGGCTCTGCAAGCCAGAAGTACACACTGTGCTCAGAGGATAGGGAATGTGCCCTCACAATGAACTCCTTTCCCCATCTACACCCTCAAGGGGCAATAAACAAACACTGACGGGCTTGCTCCAGGCCCCCTTGTTCCTGCACTGCCCCAGGAGTCTCAGCACTGCCCCAGAAGTCTCGGCTATTGGGGTGGAGGCATCCTGATCTGCCAAAGCACTCCCCACATTGATTGTCCCGGTGTCCTTGGCTGTTGTGATGGGGGTGTGCAGAGCTGAATTCAAGCCCTGGAGGAGAGGAGTCTTTTTTTCTTTTTTTGAGATGGAGTCTTGCCCTGTCACCCAGGCTGGAATGCAGTGGTACAATCTCGGCTCACTGCAACCTCCGCCTCCTGAGTTCTCACCCCATACCTGGGTCTCCTCCTTCTTCCTGATCTTGGTGAGCAGCACACGGTCCCTCCATCTGGGCCGGACACCAAGCAGGCATCCTTGCTGTTTCTTTCCCCTCCACTTCCTCGTTTCCAAACCATTCCCCAATTCTCCCAATGTTATTGCTCCAGGAGCTCCCTGATCTTTTGCTGTCAGGCATCTCTGTGGCCACCTCCCTGGACTGGGCCTGTCATCTCCCCTGGGTCATCATGGTGGTCTCCCAAGCACTCTGTCCCAATTTCTGCCCTTGTTGCCCCTGATCCATGCTCCAAAACAGCAGACAGCAATCTTTTCAAAATGCCAAGCTAAGCCGGGCGTTGTGGCTCATGCCTGTAATCCTAGCACTTTGGGAGGCCAAGGTGGGTGGATCACCTGAGGTCAGGAGTTCAAGACCAGCCTGGCCAACATGGTGAAACCTCGTCTCTTCTAGAAATACAAAAAAATTAGCCAGACGTGGTGGCTCATACCTGTAATCCCAGTTACTTGGGAGGCTGAGGCAGGGGAATCACTTGAACTCAGGAGGTGGAGGTTTCACTGAGCTGGGATTGTACCACTGCTTCCAGCCTGGTGACAGAGCAATACTCCATCTAAAAAAAAACCAATTTCTCCAGGAGCAGCATAACTGCTGAACGGAGGGAGAGAACGATCCCAAGAACAAATGTGCGCATCCAGGAACTGAGCAAGCTGTGGAGGCTGGCACAACCCACCATTTCTGCAATTCTTCTTCAGATCTATGTGCTCCTTAAACGCACAGTTTGCTACATGTGGGATTTCCACAGGACCTAAAGTTTGAAGACAGTCAAGGGAAGAAAAATCAACATCCAGCTGGGCGTGGTGGCTTATGCCTGTAATCCCAACACTTTGGGAGGCCAAGGCAGGCAGATCACAAGGTCAGGAGTTCGAGACCATCCTGGCCAACCTGGTGAAACCTCATCTCTACTAAAAATATAAAAATTAGCTAGATGTGGTGGCACTCATCTGTAGTCCTAGCTACTTGGGAGGCTGAGCCAGGAGAATTGCTTGAACCTGGGAGGTGGAGGTTGCAGTGATCCAAGATCATGCCACTGCACTCCAGCCTGGTGACAGAACAAGACTTCATCCAAAAAAAAAGAAAAAAAGGAAAAAACCCAACATTCAAGACCTTTCTGGCCAAGCACAGTGGCTCATACCTGTAATCCCAGCACTTGAAGTCTGCGGTGGGAGGATCATTTGAGCCCAGGAGTTCAAGACCAGCCTGGGCAACATAGCAAGACCCCGCCTCTAAAAAAATAAATAAATAATTAGCCAGGTGTGGTAGCATGTGTCTGTAGCTGGGAAGGCTGAGCTGAGAGAATTGCTTAAATTTGGGAAGTCAAGGCAACGGTGAGCTGTGATTGCACCATTGCCCTCCAGCCTGAGTGACAGAGTGAGACCCTGTGTCAAAAAAAAAAAGACGGGTGTGGTGGCTCATGCCTGTAATCCCAGCACTTTGGGGGGCTGAGACAGGAAGATCACAGGTCAGGAGTTCGAGGCCAGTCTGGCCAACATGGCGAAACCCTGTCTCTACTAAAAATACAAAAATTAGCCGGGCATGGTGGTGCACACTTGTAATCCCAGCTACTTGGGAGACTGACGCAGAAGAATCGCTTGAACTCAGGAGGCAGAGGTTGCAGTCACTGAAGATTGCATCACTGCACTCCAGCCTGGGCAAGAAGACTGAAACTCTGTCAAAAGAAAAGAAAGAGAGAGAGAGAGGAAGGAAGGGAAGGAGGGAGGGAGGGAGGGAGGAAGGGAGAGAAGGAAGGAAGGAAGGAAGGAGAGAAAGAGAGAGAAAGGGAGGGAGGGAGGAAGGAAGGAAGGAAGGAAAGAGAGATAGAGAGACAGAGAAAGGGAGGGAGGGAGGGAGGGAGGAAGGAAGGAAGGAAGGAACCATTCTGTCCATAATCTGGATTTTTGTTTTGCAGGGGTAGGAAACTGACTAATGACCAGTGTAACCTCATAACTGGATTTCCCATCAGTGTAGTTTGAGGCTCCTGCCTCTTCTCACAAGCAAGCTCTTTATTCAACAAATATCTAAGCTCCATGATGAGTCAGGATGGTGCTGTATGTTGGGCGTATGGCAGAGAACATCTCATCCTGGCAGTCAGACCAGCACAATTGCCATGCACACAGTCACGAGTGCACACTGCACACATCAGGGGCTCATCTCCTCTGTATCTCTGGTCAAAAAAGTGGTTCTCACCAGTGGGTTCCCTTTGGGGAACAAAGCAATACCTCTCCTGGCCCCCTTGACTGCGTCCTCTCTTGGAAAGCCTGGCCTTCAATCGGAGCTGCCCGGCCCTAAAACATTGTCTGTTCCAAGTTCTATTTTCCAGATGGGGACCCAAGGCTAAAATAAATCCTATGGGCCTAGGGCAGTGTTGGCTGACCTGAGAATGCCTCGTGCCTGTTTAGGGAATAAGCGCCCTGTGTATATTATTAATCTTGGTGGCCCAGGCACTGGTCACTCATTTACTGATAAGGCCAAAGTCTGTGGCCAAAAGAGCTGAGGCTGCTTTGGGCTTTTCTCAGAAGTCACCTCTTTCCCTGCAGCTTACTTCCTCAGTGGCTCCAGCCTATCACACTGGCCTCAGGATGAGGCCAGAGAGCAAGGCTGAGTGCATGGTACCAAAGCAGGCCTGGGTCTGGTGTCCAGGTCTGGACATGAAGCTCTGAGGTCTGGCTTTAGAGTTCATATCTTGGGCTCTGTATTCCAGGCCTGGAGCTTTTCTCCAGGTTCTGGGATCTTCTCCCTGCTGGGAGCTCCAGGCCCTGCTCTCTAAATTCTCAGGTTCAAGCTCTGAGTTCTGGGCTCTGGGTTCTGCGACCCAGTCCCCTGGCCCTAGTTTCTGGCTTCAGGTGTCAGACTTGGGGCTCTGGTTCTAGACACTGGGTTCCAGGCTCCGATTCCACATTCCAGACTGCCGGTTCTGCATTCCAGGCTCTTGGCTCCAACTTCCTGGTTCTGGGCTCCAAGTTCCACTTCCACACTCCAGGCTCCAGGTTGTGGTCTGGGTTCCAGGTTCCTTCACCTGGCCAGCACTGGGTCAGGAACACGGTGACCTCCCTGGTTAGTGGGGTGATCCCCACCTACCTTTCTTAGCCGGGACTTCATGCTGGCAGCCAGCACACTAGGCCAGCCTCAGGGGTGATGCTGGTTCTGTGGCAGTCGTCCCTTGCTTTCTGTCCCTGGTCTGGAGACAGGTGCTAAGATGGTTACCGAGCACCCCTCTCCCAGACCCTGCAGTTTTCACAGTCCACATGGGCAATTCATGTTCCCAGCCCTTCCTGGGCCCTACCAGGACGATTGAGGATATCAATGACACCCCCTGGAGTTGTGCAGTTCATAGTCCTGTGCTCAGCCTGAGCTGCATTTGATTCAATGTAATGAACCAAGAGTGTTCCCCGCAACCTGGGCCTTTGTTTCCCCATGGAAGCTGACTTCCAGCATCTTCTACACCTCCTCAGAAGCCTGGGTCACCTGACTACCAGGCTAGACACCCTGTGGGGTGCGTCTTGTGATCACCCCCCTGGGGGTTGGGGCGGCTGCATCAGCACTTCCAGCAGGGGCTCCAGAAGAGCAGCCAGCGCCTTTTCCTGCCCCCTGGAACCCTGGCCCAGAATCCAGGACATCGTGCCCTGTGCTTGGCCTATGCCCATCTTGTGCCATCCTCTTCCCCAGCCCCAAGACTTGGTGAAGGTGGGGGGAACCAGAGACAAGTAGCAGATTGTCTCTTGGGGACTTGGAGCCACATGGGCTTGGGTCCCCTGCATGTCCTCAAGAAAGTCATGCCTGCACTCTTAGCCAGTGCCCTCTGCTAAATGGAGTGTTGCAAGGATACAGAGAAGTCAACCAACAAGTGTGTGGGCCAGGCACGGTGGCTCATGCCTGTAATCCCAGCACTTTGGGAGGGAAAGGCAGGTGGATTACCTGAGGTCAGGAGTTCGAGATCAGCCTGGCCAACATGGTAAAATTGTCTCTACTAAAAATAGAAAAGTTAGCCGGGCATGGTAAAAATTATCCAGGCATGGTAAAAATTAGCCAGTGCCTGTAACCCTAGCTACTCAGGAGGCTGAGGCGGGAGAATTGCTTTAACCCGGGAGGCAGAAGTTGTGGTGAGACAAGATCGCGTCATTGCACTCCAGCCTGTGTGACAGAGTGAGACTCCGTCTCAAGAAAAAAAAACAACAAAAAACAAAACTGTGTGTGCTGTCCCTTCCTCCATGCTGTGAACTGGGTGGACTGGCCCCTCTCTTCCTACATGGTAGGGTGGGGAAGTGGCTCCACCATCTTTTTCAACCACCTAGAAGTCAGCTTGGAGTAGTGGCTGTGAAACAGGCCCATGGGCTGACCAGCTGGTGCCCCTCACCCTGCCCCGGGTCTAAAGGAGGAGGTCATGGATCTGGCCTCTCTCCCCACAGATGGGGCCTGGCCAGACTGGGAGGTGAGGATTCTGGGAGCACAGAAACTGGGAGGAAGGAAGCAGGTCTCCCTCAGCCCAGGGCTGCCTCAGGGGGTATGTTGGGAAAAGAGTCTCAGAGGAAATCATGGCAGAGGGGCACACTCTGCCCACTAAAAGGGGCCAAGTGGGGTGGTGGGCTCCAGCCTCCAAAGGAAGGATTGGGCTCCACCAAAGTATGGTGGCCCAGCAGGGACAAAGAGGGGGTCTTGGGAAGTCCTTCGTATTATTGTAATTATTAAAAATTGTATTCTTAAAAAAAAAATTAAAGCTAAGGTAAAAGTCTTTTTTGATCACTACCCCCCATCCTGGTCCCCTTCCTGTTTCCCTGCTAGTTTGGCATATATCCTTCTAGAACATTCTGTCTCCTTTCTCTACACTTATAAGTGCCTGTGTGCTTGTGGTTTATATAAAGTTATCATGCCATGTGTATTGCTCTGCTTTATTTCACAGAACAACAGCACATCTTGGAGGATTTTCCACATTAGAACATGCTGTACCCAATTATTTATCTGCTGTGTGGTACTGCAGAGCATGGACACGCCACAGTGTGTTTTATTATGCCCACCCCCAGCCACATAGAGTTGTTTGTCTTTGGGTCACAGATAACCCTGCAGGGAAAGGCCCCTTCGTGCCTAAGAGTGAGTGATTCTCTAGTGGCATCACTGGGGTCACACACAGTTTTTAATTTTTAGCAGAAACTCCCAAAGTGTCCCCTGGAATAACCTGTATTCTCCTGGAAGAGGGCCCTGGTTCCCATCGGGGGGTTCTTTTTCCTTTTTCCTTTTTTTTTTTTTGAGACGGAGCCTCGCTCTGTCGGCAGGCTGGAGTGCAGTGGCATGATCTTTGCTCACTGCAACCTCCGCCTCCCAGGTTCAAGTGATTCTCCTGCCTCAGCCTCCTGAGTGGC